>NC_043004.1:27960599-27965599 GCF_006345805.1 Octopus sinensis
GAGTATAAGTGCGTATGCGGGGTCTGGACGTGTGTATGTATAGGGTTGGTGTAAGTATAGTATGTACTAGTATGTATTAGTACGTATAGTATGTATTAGTTGGTGTGTGTATTAGTATGGCACATCATATGTGATGTGATGTGTAAAGTCATGTGGTTGTAGTGAGGAGAAGAGGGGGAGGGGGAAAGAGGGGGAGGGGAGAAGAGGGGGGATAGAAGGGGAGGGGAAGAAGAGGGGGAGGAGAAGGGAAGAGGAAGGATGGGGAGAAGGAAGGGGAGAGGAGGGAGCAGAGGGAAGGGGAAGAGGGAGGGATATATATATAATCAAAATAAGCAACAAGGATATCCAAGGTAGTGTAGTACAATCGTTTCATGCTACTTCATTTTATTAAACAATGTAAGTATTACATCAGTTTTAAAATGTAGAGCAATCTTCAGCCACATATAGAATTTTTTAAAATTAAATAGACAATGTACATTTTTATACTTATTTCATTTGCCAACATTACAAAGAGTGTAGATATATAGACAGAGGGGTTAATTTCATCATTAAGAACATGGTAGTAGAAGGTCATTATTAGGTTATCTTATGGAGGTTTTTTTTTATTTGGTTCAATGGCGACAAACAAGAATTCTTACTATTTATAGATAGAGGAAGGGGTAGTACAAATGTCAAAGCCATAAATCTATCCCCATTATGAGGAATTTAACTTAGGCATATTTGAAATGTATTTTAGCTAAAGTTAGTAGGCCGAAGCTAGTGGGTTGGGAGAATAGAAACTACTAATGTTCTAGAGATTTCTAATGTCCTTTACCATTTAACAGCCATAATTTTGCTTGTGAATTTTAAATAAATATCCTTTAGATAGTTTTTTTAATTAAAACAATTCTATATGTGGCTGAAGATTGCTCTACATTTTAAAACTGATGTAATACTTACATTGTTTAATAAAATGAAGTAGCATGAAACGATTGTACTACACTACCTCGGATATCCTTGTTGCTTATTTTGATTATAATCACCCCATTTGATTTATATGGATAATACTATACCAAATTCTGGTGCCTTTAACTAAAGTACCAAATTTATCTGAATCTAAATTTTAGTGAACTTATATATATATATATATATAAATCAATAAATGGTGGGGTTGTGTTGACCGCACGTAGAGAAATGATAGGCAAGGAAAAATTATAAAAAGGCAGAATGGTAAATATATATATATATATGTTTGTATATATACATATATATGTGTGTTCGTGTATGGCTATGTATACACTCGTATGCGTATATACTTGTAATCTCTCTCTTTCTCTGTCTCTCAACTATATATATGTGCATGTGCATGTATATGTGTGTGTATACCTGTGCGTGTATATACGTATATACCTGTAATTAATCAAATAATCAATGAATGAATGAATGAATCTAATCTATCTATCTATCTATCTATCTACCCATCTATCTCTATAATTAGTAAATAAGTCAGACATGTGTATATACGTGCAACATATATGATATGTAAAAAAAAAAATGTAAAAGACCCCCTTCGGTCATGAATGACCATGGATTGCACCTAGAAAGTTTACCCTCCTAGACATAAGTCTGGGCAAGTTGTTTATGGAAGACCCAGCAGTCGCCCATGCATACAACAGCCTCCCCTCTCCACGCCACCAGTGTTATCCAAGGGAAAGACAAAGGTCGAATACAGCTTGGCACCAGTGACGTTCCCGCAACTCTTTCTACAGCTGATGAACTGGAGCAACGTGAAATAAAGTGCCTTGCTCAAGAACACAAAACACGCGCCCGGTCCGGGGATTCGAGCTCACACCTCACGATCGTAAGCTCGACGCTCTAACCACTGAGCCATGCGCCTTCACATATATGATATATGGTATATGTTATATGTATACCATAATATATGATATATGGTATATGATATATGTATATTTTTATATATCATATGGATTACGATTAAATACTTTAACTATAGAATACATGTAATACATATACACTCATGCGTACATGTGAGACTATCTTATGCTTGCATATGCATGTATGTAGTATGTATGTATGTATGTATGTATGTATGTATGTATGTATGTATGTATGTATGTATGTATGTCATTGTTCAGTTTAATTTCAAGATTTCTTGCTAATAGAGGAAGAGCCGGTTTCTAACCTAGATCCAAAGCTCCTTTATTGGAATTTCAACATCAACAATAGGGCATTTTTGTTTGTATGTATGTATGTATTTTTGTATGTATGTATGTATGCATATCTGTAGATATGTAAGTCTTTTTAATGTATGTATTCTCATGCATATAGTTGCATATGTAGACATGCTCATATAGATATTTAAATGATAAACTTCTAGAAAATATTGCAGATTTTTACAGTTCCAGTGATGGAGTGGTCTTCGAAATAGCTTTCTCCTTTCTGGTTTCTTAAGTTCTTAATTTCTCATTATTGGTATTTAGGCAGTGTGTTACATATCCCAGGGCCCCAATAATTACAGGTATAAACCTAAACTTGTAATCTGGATAGATTAACAGCAGATTTCTCAATACTTCAGGGTAGATATTCTTTTTTTCACTGATCTTCAGCTTTATGCTAACATTCGCTAATTTCCAAAACTGTACACAGTTTCTCTTCTCCATCTCAAATCATTATATCAAGTCTGTTGTGCTAAGATTTTATCGAGGTCTTCACTGGGACATTCCACTAGTAATCCTTTTTATTACAAATGGTTATAGCTTCCGTCATACTGTGGGTTCTTTCTTCGTCCTCGGGATTATCCTTATGACGGATTCATTACAAAGTTATAGGGTTATCCTTCTGACGGTTTTCATTACAACATTATGTCTCATCGGTAGATATCATACTTACGATGTGGGTGAGACATCTTCGGTGTTAACTCCACAAAGGCTGCATCGGTTGTCACATTTTACTGTTTTTCCTCCATCTCTAACACTTTTGTGCATCAGGTATTTTGTGGATATTTACTTTTTCTGAATTGTAATATGTATGTATGTATGTATGTATGTATGTATGTATGTATGTATGTATGTATGTATGTATGTATGTATGTGTGTATGCATGTATGTATGTATGTATGTATGTATGTGTGTATGCATGTATGTGTGTGTGTATGTATGTATGTGTTTATGTATGTATGCATGTATATGTGTATATATGTATGTATATATGTAAGTCTAAATATATATATATATATTTCGTTTTTGGATTTGGTTTGCAAGATTCTTTATATGAGTTCGAAAAGGTTGCAACACGCAACGAAAATTTTTGGAGAATAAAAATAAGAAAAGTGGATATTTTACGGTGAGTGTGTTAAATAATAAGGCACAAAAAGAAAATGATGACTCTCCCCAGACACAACAGTAAATATATATATATATATATATATATATATATATATATATATATATATATATATATATATTATATATATATATATATATATCATATAGAATCGTTACTTTTCCGTGAGGTTTAAGATCACTAAAACAAAATGTACTCCATTCAGCCTAAGTTTTTGAAAGGCATTAGGCGTGTTATTAAAACCTGCTTAGAAATAGATCTTCAATGTAGGAAACCACTCGTAGTTCAAAACTATATGCTGTGTATACTAAGTAATAGATACACTCACACACACACACACACACATTTATATTAGATTGGTAAAAATGTGACATTGATCTATATATAGACATAGATGTATATTCACTATATTTTAGAAGGATCAGTTTGTGAGTAATTTCAAAGTTTCGGCCTGTTTAGCACTCATCAGACTGTATATATCAGATAAAGTGTAACAGACTAAAACTTCGAAGTCTTATTATAAATATATATATATATATATAATATATTATATAATATATATATATATATATATATATATATATATATATGCATATAATATATATATGTGTGTGTTTGTGTGTGTGTGTGTAATATTATATATTATATATAATATATATATATATATATATTTAAATATGTATATACTAAACTACCATATACATAAAATCAAAGTAAGACCTAGAATATTGATAATATATAGTATACACTTATATACGAGGCGTGAGAGCAATTTTCCATGTATGTATCTGTCTCCCAGTGTCTCTCTTTCTGTCTGTCTATCTATCTATCTATCTATCTATCTATCTATCTATCTATCTATCTATCTATCTATCTATCTATATATCTATCTATCTATATATCTATCTATCTATCTATCTATCTATCTATCTATCTATCTATCAATCTATCTATCTATCTGTCTATCTATCTATCTATCTATCTATCTATCAATCTATCTATCTATCTGTCTATCTATCTATCTATCTATCTCTCTGTCTATTTGCATATATGCAAAATATTGAACCCGTATATATATTATATATATTATAATATAAAATAAGAAAATGGAGAAATAAACATCGAATCAAATCTCAATTACCAGATATACTCAATCACATACTTTATTAAACCACTACATAAGAAACTATAAGGTTGAACATAATAATGCGGGTAAAGCAGCGGACATGAAGGAGTGTACATAAAATAGTAATGTTATACAATATTAGAATACGTATAATAGAACATAAATATAAGTACACATAAATATAAATATAATATAATACAAATATAAATATAATATATAATATATATACATATAATATATATGATAATATATTATAGCATGTGCTTATATATAATATATATATATATCTATATATATATATAATATCTATAATATATGCATATGTATATGTAATATCTACCTACATGTGTAGATATAAATGTAGTGTGTATTAGTGATTGGGGAGCGACCTTAACACGACCATACCGAACAATATTGCATCTATATATATTCAAAAAGCATCTATATATATATATAATATATAATCTATATATATATATATATATATAGTATATATGTATATATATATATACATACATCACATATATACATA
>NC_043004.1:27968099-27988099 GCF_006345805.1 Octopus sinensis
CATGTGGTTGTCGGAGAATTTCTACGACTTCACCAGCCATAATTGCTTGCCTTCTAATTTTCTCGATTGTAATCCCATGGGTAACTCCGTGTGAGGTGCAGTTGAGAAAGACACTAATCACTCTGCCAGCAACACCGGAGGCGCAACCCCTGTTGTACTCTTTCGCCCCAACTTTCTCTCACTCTTTCTTCCTGTTTCTTGTCCCCGACTTCCTACGCAACCGCTGAGCCTTGATGCGCATTCATCCATCCGACGATGCTCTCGGTGTCGGGGGTTGACCTGCTTTCTCTTCTGCGGGTCTTACGAATAGCAAAAGGACCAAGTTTCGGACCGCACGGACTGGACTGCTCAGCAGCAACAGCAACGCCAAGGCCGAACTGGTGGAGAGTCTTCCTCTAAACACAGTAAGCAACGCATACACCAGGTATCAGAGCCCTCTTCAGGCCATGGTGGAAGTTGAGAGTGACTACTTTGGGTAAATTATTATCTCCCAGCTATAATCTTGTTGATATATTTTGAGTTTTTTAAAACAGTTATTGAACTGTCAAATTTATTCCGACCAACCTCCACACAATTATTCGTTAATTCAGATTGACTGGATTGACTGCAAAACACACCCGAAGCCATATTTGTCGCCAGGTGATACTTAAAATTCCCATCCATCGATAAAACAGATTTTCTCCTTTACTCTCAGTTATAACTCCAGAAGTAGGTGAATTTTTATGGTTATTCTTAAAACCCTTGAATATGACTACCGTTTGACCGAGAAATATCTAAAATAACCCTGTTTATACACCTACTTTATAGGTCGCACGCACACAGATACACACGCGCACGTGCACACACACACCACACACACATATATTTATATATATATACTAGCTTAAGGTGACCCGCTCTACGCGCGAGTAAGAGTGTGGTTGTTACTTTCTGTTGCTTCCTTTCGGTACGTAAAAAGCACCATCCGAACGTGGCCGATGGCAGCGCCGCCTTGACTGGCTTCTGTGCCGGTGGCACGTAAAAAGCACCAACCGATCATGGCCGCTGCCAGCCCCCCTGGCACCTGTGCCGGTGGTACGAAAAAAGCACCCACTACACTCACGGAGTGGTTGGCGTTAGGAAGAAGCCTGGTGCAGCCTCCTGGCTTCGCAGACCCCGGTCAAACTGTCCAACTCGTGCTAGCACGGAAAACGGACGTTAAACGATGATGATGATGATGATTCTCCCTGTTTGTTTCTCTCTCCTTTCTCTCTCACTTTCCCACTCTCTTACTTTTCTTTTCTCTCGGACTCTCCCTCGCTTTCTCTTACTCTCTATCTTTATCTATCTCTCTCCCATTATATAAACAACAAAAGATCTTGAGTAAGTTGAGAATAAAAATTTTGGAAGATCAATCATAAATATCAGGCAGAGTGACAACGGAAAGGTCTGCTTCAAGGCAGACAGCAAAACACTAACATTTAAAAGGGACGACGAACTTGCGAGCTGAATAAAAATAATAAAATATTGAAAACCAAAGTTTGAAGGGATAGAATCTGAGGATAGTAGAGTCACATGGCTGGCATTTCCTTAACGACGGACAGCAACGTATTGATAGTTTAACGGTGGCGTAAAATTTGAATTGATGTAAAGAAAATTCCTAACACCAGTTTTGAATGATTCTTTCTCACCACAGTAGACTCACCATGGCAAGCATTCAAAACTTCTTCATCATGGAAGGCAGACATTGACGATAAAAGCTTGATGTAACAGAGAATTCCTAAACACCCGCTCCTGTAAATTTTAATCTCCTTCCGCCTCATTTATACCCCTTTTCACATTTTGGTTAATATACCCGATTTCATTCGGGTCTACTGGGGCCACATTTTATAAGATGAGGAATGTTGTTCCTAGAGGGTCACGCCTTTCATTTGAGGAAAAATAGTTGTCATGCACACTTGCCAGCACTTTTAACATAGGTGGGCTATTTCAGCTCAACCGACCACATAATGCACACATTATATATATATGTATATATATATATATATATATATATATATATAATATATATATATAATATATATATATTACTATATTATATATAATAATATATCTATTATATTATATATATATATATATACATGTGTGTATGTGTGTGTGTTGTGTGTGTGTACGCATTATCATTATATATACAAATGTATACAAAATATATAAAAATAAAATTAAAATTATTAATTTATATTTATAATTTTAAAATATATATATATAACTATCAAATGTATTAAAAAGTTTAATATACATAAATACAGATATATACACTCTGTATATATACATTATATATACATATTTATATATAGAACACACACACACACACACAGACACACACAGACAGACACACATATATATATAAATTAACCCAATAAATATCTGATACATAATATTTGTTCTCATGATTGTGTGGTGGATGTGGCGATGATAATTCTCTCTATGAATGCAGACAGACGTAGAGAGAGAGTGTGTGTGTGAAAGCGCTGTCGAAGGCGGGGTGGGGGAGATATATAACGCTGTGAAACGACGTTATAAAGAGAAAGTGAAGGTAAGGGAGTTAGACGCTGTGAAAAGACGTTATATATAGAAAGTAATGGGAAGGGAGGAAAGAGAATGAGTGATGGAGGAAGACAGATACATAAAAGAATGAGAGTAGACTTGTCAAAGTGCGTTTTTGGCCCTAGAAACGACAACTTTTAAGATGGGGATTTCTAACCTAGCTCACTCGCATCCTCATCTCATTTTACATGTCCTTGTAAATTTTGGAGTCAATCCGACGGGATCTAGTGGCCTTTAACCCGTTCTCAATGCCAAAACCAGGCAAACAAACAAACTTTTCGCATTTCAGATTTATAATATAGAGAGATGTATGTATATATATATGTATATGTGCATAAATATGTATACACATTATGTATGTATATTTACTCTTTTACTTGTTTCAGTCATTTGACTACGGCCTTGCTGGAGCACTGCTTTTAGTAGAACATATCGACCCCAGGATTCATTCTTTGTAAGCCTAGTACTTATTCTATCGGTCTGTTTTGCCTAACCGCTAAGTTACGGGGACATAAACACACCAATATCGGTTGTCAAGCGATGGTGAGGGGACAAGCAAAGACACACAAATACACACACACACACACACACACACACACACACACACACATGCATACAGGATGGGTTTCTTTCAGTTTCCGTCTACCAAATCCACTCACAAAGCTTTACTCCGCTGAAGCTAGAGTAGAAGATACTTGCCCAAGGTGCCACGCAGTGGAACTGAATTCGGAACCATGTGGTTGGGAAGCAGGCTTCATACTACGCAGCCACTCTTGCGCCTATATATAATATATATATATATATATATATATATATATATCCCTCCCCTCATTTTCAACCTCTCCACCCTACCCTTCCAGCTAGATCCCACCACTCACCCCATTTCCCACCTTTGCCCTCCTTTAAACGCAGCCGTAACCTAAGCGATCTACTGGTCCGTAGCACCTTCCCCTCTTCTATCCCAGGCCCAGCGGATCTTTTCCTTACTCTAGATCCTGCTGTCACACTTGCCCTTTTATCACCAACACCCCTCCCACACTATATCCAACCAGCACACCCTCCACATTAGAAACTCCTTCTCATGCACTTCTTACAGACTTATCTATTGCATTCGATGTAATCTCTGCAATAAACTCTTCGTTGCTCAGACGGGTCACCGACTGGCCGACCGGTTCACGGAACGTCTACGAGATATTCGGCTATGTACGAACAAACTCGTCGCCCGTCATTTCCGCTCAGCCAACCACACCACCTCTAATGTCTCCGTTTTTAGACTCGCCCTACACAGATCCACACACTCCCGACTCCGCCTGGAACAGCATTACATTTTCAGTCTACAAACGCAAACTCCTTTCGCTCTCAACACAACCCCGTCCTCTTAACGACTTTCTCTACACCTTCCTTAAAAGCAACTTTTTATTTCATTTTATCCTATCTTATATTCACTCACTTTTTTTTTACACTGTTATTCTTTTTGTCGAATTAAAAATACTTAATTGCATTATTAAATTTTCTTAATAATTGTATTAATTTCTATTTTATCCCTTTAATTTTAATTTTTAAATTTTTAATCTTTTATCTGTTATTTTTGTATTTATTTTTCATCTTTTATTCATTAATTTTATTTCTTCATCTTGTACCTTTCCCCTTTTTCCCCTTTTTTAAAAATTTTATCTTGTTTCTGTATACACGCACACATACATACACATACGAACATATACACACTCACGCACACATATACGCACACGCGCCCACATGAACGCACATATATCTCCCACACACCATGCACACACACAACACACACATACATGCACACACATACATACATGCACACACACATACATACACGCATACACACGCACATACACACGCACACACACACGCATACACGCGCGTACACACATACGCATATACATCCACACACACAACCCCACGCACACACTCACATACACACACGCTCATACACACACACATACATTCACACGCAAACAAATATACACACACGCACACATATACGCACTCGCACACACATGAATGCACATATACCTTACACATACCTCCCATACACACCACACACACACACATACACAACACACGCACACACCACACACACATACAGAACACACACATATACACGCGTACACACACACGTACACATGTGCACAACACATACACATACGCACGCACACACACATACACACACGTACATACACGCACAGGAATGCACATATAGCTAACACACACAACCCCACGCACACATACATACACACACGCACATACACACACATACACACGCACACACATACACACGTACCCCGCACACAGCATATAGATACACGCACACGCATACATACACACGAACACATATACTTCAAACTGACAGTCAAACCCCTTTCTACTGACCGTTCATCTACGCTCATGGGAAGAAGTACACAAACGATCACCAATCCTGTTACCATGTTGCTGAGTTCTTCCTACAACGTTAAGAGCCACAAAGTTCATTCACACATACACATATAAACAGCCAACACCACACATGCACACAGAGACAGACTTGCACTTGCGCACATACCCACACATACACACAGATACCTCCTTCGCTTACACTCTCCTGTCATAGAAAGAACTTTTTCTTCACCCATTCTCTTCCGGTCATTTCAAAATGTAACCACATGTAGATCGTTGGCGATTTCTTCCACCGTCTTCCTTTTCTCTTGGATTTTCTTCCGTCTCCTTTTTCTGACGAAGAGCTTTGCTCGAAACATAAACTACCTTTCTTTCCTTCCCTGAGTATCTGCTAATACTTGGGATGTGCCACGTCCACGCTTTGTTTCTTTTTTTCTTGCTGTGTTTGCTCTTCGTTCTTTTTATCATATATATATATTTATATGTATATATTTTTAATAATATATTATTATTAATATCAGGAAATCAATATCAGAAAGATATGTATGTAAAATAATTGTTGTATTAAAAATATAAATATGTGCAAAAACAGATGTAAATATGTATAAGTATAAATATATAATGTGTATGACAGTTTAAAAGTTTTGAATTAAGTATTTAAAGCATCTTACGATCGTTTCACAGAAGTGCTGTCCCTATAATGAAATCCTATATTGATAAGTATTTAGAGACAACTATTCTGCTCTTCAGAGATAAAATTTGAATTTTGTATAACATATCGAACGATAATTTTTTTCTTTTCAATTTGAAGTAATACTATAAAATGGTGTTTGTGTTTGAAATATAAATTAAAAAATTAAAAATTACTGCTTTTGATGAGAGTTTTAAATCCATATATACTTCCTTGGCTAGTCTTCCGTAATAATCCATAATATTCATATGTAAAATCCATTATATTGTCCTGTATTCCAAATATAGTTCGTATGCTTAGATGATATAGAATAATGGGATCCTGTATTGATAAGCATTTATAAAATAACTCTTCTTCTCTTCAGTAATATCAAATGTGAAATTTGTATATATTTTAATATGAGAATCTTGAAATTCATTGATGTCTCCTTGGTAATTCATCTGTTGCAATCCATAATACTTATGTATAAAATCCATTAGACTGTCCGGTAATCCAAATATAGTTCATTATTCCTATTTATATGTATATATATGTATAAATATATACACACTAATGTATGTATATGTGTATACACACGCACACACACACACACACAAACATATAATTACGTAGCCGGGTACTGAGATTTATTGGTTTTCCCTGCATGGTGTAAACTGTACATGAAATATACATTCCCTGAGGGGCGCTGCACTCATCTGCCGATATTTCACGTGAATTTTATTATTCTTTCTTTTTTTTTGAGGAGTCCAACGTAGGTCACATATTAGCATGCATATATATAAAAAAAAATTTACAGAATGTGTTAAAAATGCAAGGATGTGAAAGATTTCAGAACATTTATAAAGATAAGGTCTTACGCTGCGAGAAAATGTTTAAGCAATAGTTATTCTAGAGAAGAAGTGAAACAGAGAGTGAAGTGGAGGAATGTTTTCATTCCTCCACTGCATTGCCCTGAAATCCACTGCCTTGGATTTTTATCTCATTCTGTTAACTATATATATATATATATATATATATATATATATATATATATATATATATAAGTAAATAGGTCGCTACATCTTGTTACTTGCGTGAATTTTGCTACCCTGGTAATGTTTATTGAATTTTCCATGTTAACGGTAAACAAAGGATAATTCATTCATCCATTTATAATAATATATACAACGGGCTTCTTCCAGTTTCCGTATACAAAACCTACTAACAAGGCTTTGGTCGGCTCGAGTCTATAGTAGAAGACAATAAACCAATGTGCCACGCAGTGAGACCTTATCTGGTACCATTTGCTTGAGAAGTAAGCTTTATACATACGTACACACAGCGCGCACGCACACAGACACATACACACACACAGAGAAATATATGTATAATATAAAAGTTACAAGTATAATTGCAACACACATACGCACAAATAATAATAATCAACTACCGCAATAAAGATAAGCAACCACTCAGCAATGATCCTCTGCGTAACGGGTCAACACTTTATATTGTATTCATTCTATGAAAAACCTACAACCATGTTATCCATGCAGAACGACAAAAGGTTTGCGATTCTCCCAGAAAATATATATTCAGTGAATACGGGTTTCAAATTTTAGCACAAAGGCCAGTAAGTTCCAGGGGAGGAGTATGCCGATTACATCGACCCAGGGCATAACTGGTACTTATTTTATCGACTCCGAAAGGATGAAAGGCAAACACGACCTTACCGGAATTTGAACCGGGGGCGTATAAGAGGACAAAAGCCCCGCTAAACAGTTTGCCAGGAGTATGAACAGCTCTGCAAACATGCCGCCTCATATTCAGTTAATATTAGATCTAAATATATATATTACGTTAGGTAGAGGAATATTTCTATCTTCCTAGATGAAAGTAGAGACTGTAAGATACGCCTGGAGTTGGTGGGAGGGGTGTGCTTAGACATAACTGTCACTGTATTTCATGGTTGGGTTAAGACAGGGCCTCAAACATGAGCACCCCTCTAGTTCATGACTGAGGAGAGGGCTGCAAACCTATTCGCCCCAACAGACATAACTACACGCACACACACATGCACACACACACACACACACATGCACACACACACACACACATGCACACACACACACACACACATGCACACACACACACACACACACACACACACACACACATGTTTGTATGTATGGATACATGTGTGTGTGTGTATGTTTACATATATCTGTAGGTGATTTATCTATATGCTTGTATATTTTGGAGTCTATACCTATATAAGAACAGATATGGAGTAATGTATGCATGAATGCATGCATACATACATTACATATGTACATTATATATATGCATACATACATGCATGCATACATATATTAATGCATGTATATATTTAACGTGCATACAAATTTTATATGCACAAATTCCAATATATATAGGTGTGTGTGTGTGTGAGTGTTTTAGATCGGTACAGCTCGATAGAACCCCAAAAAGTAGTTCACCAATCAGCATCATTAGACTGTGGCCGGCGTAATGGAATAGGAGCTTTATTTGCATATTCAAAACGTTTCCCGTAAACATATATATACACATACATACATACATACATACATACATACATACATACATACATACATACATACATACATACATACTATCAGAGATACTTGGCGTTGCTCGGAATAAAAAATACCATAGTTTGTTATGTCGAAACAGGTGATACGGGAAATTGCAGATTTGACGACAAAATATCTGTGGAGTAAATGATGGGCTAATTCGACTAAGCGACATATGCGTATATTTGGAGTATTCCAGGCCCTAACCACGAACACGCACATACATACGCACACACACACACACACACACACACACACACTGCAAACAAAGCATACACACACTGCATATACATACACGCACACACACATACTTCAAAATACCAGTACTTTCAACTGACCATTCTCCTACGCACATGTGTAGGTGGACACACAACGGGCAACCACTCCTACCAAAATTCTTACTATAAATTCTTCCTTTGACCTTAAACGATACTAAGCCCAACCATACACATGGATAAACAACCACAACCACACACACATACACGGAGACCTGCGCGCGCGCATATACCCCCCCACACACCTCCTTCTCTTGCACTCCCCTGTCTTTGAAAGAACATTTTCTTCATCCATTCCCTTCTGGTCATTTCAATATGTGACCGCGTGCGTATCGTTGGCGATTTTCTTTCTCCTTCTTCCCTGCCTTGGACTTTTCCTTTTTTCTATATTTCTGACGAAGAGCTCCTCTCGAAACTTTACATTCTCCTTCTTTCTTTCCTTTCCTGAGCGTCCAATAACACTATGCTTGTTCCACATCCTCGCGTTATTGTGTTTTCTCTTTGTTCATGTTTGGATTAACTATATATGTATATATATATAGTGACGTATATTTGCCATTTGAATATGGCTAACCCTTAATGGTGGATGCTACTGTAGTTTGTAGCCCCAGGAGGACACCTCCTCCAGCTGGCTATAGACACACTTTCTGTGCCTTATCAGTATTTGCGAAGGGAAGCCGTCCTTCCCGTCTTCAACTTATGATACACACGGACTCGAGTTTCAGGGTATTGACCCGTCATCGGCGTGTGACAATCATAGTTCTCGATGGGAAATCGGTTCCCCTCACAAATACATATACTTTTTCCAGTATCGATTGACATTGATATTGAAAAAGTGAAATCAAACAAGGATAAATGTCAGAGCGAGTTATAAACAGTAGCAGCAACACATCGTGACGTATATTTGCCATTTGAATATGGCTAACCCCTAAGGGTGGATGCTACTGTAGTTTGTAGCCCCAGGAGGACACCTCCTCCAGCTGGCTATAGACACACTTTCTGTACCCTATATATATATATATATATATATATATATATATATAGGGGGTGCGTGTGTGTGTTTGTCTGTGTATATAGGAAGTTAGTGAGCTTCAAACAGTCGTAGAAGAATATAAAAGACAACTTTCAGGAACAAGAGTGGTTTATTCGCACAGACGGTTGTGAATGTTTTCAGAATCGAAGTACGATAAACTGAAAATGGGGTATTATATAGTTCACAGTTAGCAACTGGGGTTGCTGTATATGCAAACAAACATCCAAAGTTAGGGAAAAGAGTAGATAAAAATCCAGGCTACATATGTTTTATAGCTAGCAAGCAGAACCCCGGAAGTAGTAATAATCCAAACAATTGGTAGATCGCAAGCTACTCTTCATTTACTCTTGATTGCATGAAATTTACTTAGGAGATCCTGTTTTAACTAGCAGACGATTCGATCGAAATGCGTAGAAACCATATATTTGTGTATGTATATATATACATACATACATACATACATACATACATACATACATACATACATACATACATACATACATACACATACATATATATATATATATATAATATATATATATTCATATATGCATATACACACACACACACACATACACCCCCATATATATATATGTGTGTGTATTTATGTATGTATTTCTATATATATCCATATATAAACACAAACACGTCAATGTAAGTTTATTTTATTTACCAATAAGTGGCTGCAAACGCTAAAGTGATGTTCTTGCTTTATCAAACAGCACTGTTATACTAGTTAATGGCTTCACTAAAACCTCCAACATAAACTCATCATAATTCACTTGTGATCGATAATGGCCTTGACACATATTTACTCAAAGGAAACCAGTTTGCACATCATTTTCGCTTTGCAACACACACACACACACACACACTTCACTTTTCATTAAGTGTGATCAAACATTAAGGAAATTGATTATGTTATTTTTCTTATTTCCATTACACATGTCACACGTAATTGATGTACATTTTATACCTACGTACGTTTATATATACACTTATTTAAACACAAATGACATCATGCACTTATACAAATACAAGAGCACACACATAAAGATACGTACTCTAGAATGTACAGACAACGCCATATGAAAAAAAGCAGGCAGGCTCGCACACGCGCACACAGACAGAGACACGCACACACACCACACTTTATATTTTCTATATCTCGTCCATCGCTTATTTACTTCCTATCAAATTTGCCAAGTATGTAAACGCACGTGTACGCTTATGTATGTACGCCTGTACGTGTGTGTGTGTATGTGTGTGTGTGTGTATGTGTGTGTGTGTGTGTGTGTGTGTGTGTGTGGTGTGTGTGTGTGTGTGTGTGTGTGTGTGTGTGTGTGTAAAATTGTATTAATTGCAAAGTTGATAGTGTTCACATTACAACTATTAGTTTCGCCATAACATGGATCTTCAGGCAATCTCAGCTAGAACACTTCATCCTCACACTATTCAACATGTTAATTCTAGTAGATGAAATACGTATTGTGTTGTTATGATGGCGCAACACTTTTTTGAAAACCCACGTTCTACAATTCAAACAAGCCCTGTCTTGCAGGCCTACAATAAAAGCCAATCCAGTCATAGCCATCCTGTAATTTTAGGGCAAAGGAAGGTTTTTTAAATCATATTATCTCATGAATGGTCTTTCGTTTTTGAAGTCAATGGAGTGTGTAGGATGAGATAGACTTGGTTGCTATTTCTAGCAGGTTTAGTCATTATGTCGGAGCTCTTTCTTGTGTCAATGGTGATGTCATTAGTGGTAGTTGAAATGGTTGATGTATGGTTATTGTTGTAGTTGTTGTTGTTTAGCCCTAAATGAGCATTGACTAAGGTGTTCCAGCCATGACCGTTCCATATTTATTTCAGATATCGTGTACTTTCATTACTCAGGGTGGTAGGTTGTGATTTGAAGGAGTTTTGACTGCTACTTCTAACAGGTCAGGATACAGCCTAAAGGCTCCATCACTGCTATGGCTTTTGTTGTTGTTTTTGGTGACGATGATGATGGTGATGGCGGGATCTGTGATGTCTAAATGTTGATGGTAGTTGAAGGTGGAGTAGTGGTGGCAGGTAGGACGCAATGACTGCAGTAGTGGTCGTGTGAGGTAGGCCATCTACCGACAGATTCACCGCCATAGTGCTACATCCCCACCAACCTACATCACACACATCGTCATCATTCCTGACCTCGACTCAGCTGAAAATGTCTCTCTTCCGTTTGTGTGTGTGTGATTATGTACATGTCGGTGTAAACGTATACTTTGTGTATGAGTGTGAATGGATATGTATGTGTGTATGTATGTGTATGTGTTTGGAATTCTACGTATATGTTTGTACGCGAATGTCTGCGTTCAACTGCCAAAGTATATGCCTGCACGTATGTATGTGTACAGGAAGTCTTTATATATAAATAAAGCAATGTGTGTGTGTGTGTGAGTATGTGAGTATGTGTGCATGTGTGTGCGTGTGTGTTTGTGTGTGCGCGTGTGTGTGTGCATGTGTGTGTTCATGTGTGTGCTCGTGTGTGCGTGTGTGTGTTTGTGTTTGTGTGTGTGTGTGCATGTGTGTGTTCATGTGTGTGCTCATGTGTGCGTGTGTGTGTGTTTGTGTTTGTGTGTGTGTGTGCATGTGTGTATGTGTGTGTGCATGCACGCGTAATCAAGTGTGTATGTCTAAACGCCATTGTATATGTGTGTACTCATGTGTTTGCCTCTGTCTGTGGGACTAAGACCCACCGTTGTCGTGTGTATGTGTGTGACTCTGAACCGATGTCTTTCCGTACGCGTGCTTGTTTACGTACGTCATTGTGATGCATTCTCTGTGTATTTTGCAATGAGGGTCCTAGTTGCCATTTTTATCTGTATATGTGAACCGAGAGGAGAAAATTACTTAAACTGGTTTTATACAATATATTTGTAGATATGAATGCATTTATACCACACACACACGCACACACACACATTGACCGCGCCATTTCTTTCCTACCATTTTAAAGCACAAGTTGTCAGACCCTTTTCTACTCACTCTCATCTTATACTCGGCTGTCCTCCTATTAAAAGATAAAATTCATCTGCAACTTCCAAAATTCTAATTTATTATACAACCGCTTCAATCTTTCCTGCATAACTTTCATTAAAGATAGGAATTTCAGAAACCTTCTAGTAAGATATTCCACAGCGCTCAGTCCCACACAGCCAGGAACTTTTAAATGCGCTTGCCAAAAGGGCAACACCTGTCCTCTACATTATATTTCTTTTCTACCCACAAGGGGCTAAACACAGAGGGGACAAACAATGACAGACAAATGGATTAAGTCGATTACATCGACACCAGTGAGTAACTGGTACTGTATTTATCGACCCCGAAAGGATGAAAGGCAAAGTCGACCTCGGCGGAATTTGAACTCGGAACGTAACAACAGACGAAATACGGCGACGCATTTCGCCCGGTGTGCTAACGTTTCTGCCAGCTCGCCGTCCTCTACATTAACAACTACAAACACCACTGAACCTAAATCATATCATCTTACTCAGAACTTCCGTTGTACATAGTCTTATGTTACACGTATGTAAACCTTGCGGCTTCATTTACATTGGGCAAACAAGTCGATACATAGCTGATCGCTTTTAGGAACTCATTCGAAGCATATTACTACTTAAGCCCGGCCAATCTGTTACCGTCCACTTCAACACTACAGGCCTTTGGACCACAAATCAGTGTGCAGTATCGCCTCACAACATTGATCCACATTCTCTGGGAAACGAAGAGATTGCGTTACATATTCGAACTTGTCATCGCGTCACCAGTAGTTTCAAGTGAAAGTATTTTCTTTCCATATACCTATTTCTTTATTACCCACAAGGGGCTAAACATAGAGGGGACAAACAAGGACATACATAGGTATTAAGGCAATTACATCGACCCCAGTGCGTAACTGGTACTTAATTTATCGACCCCGAAAGGATGAAAGGCAAAGTTGACCTCGGCGGAATTTGAACTCACAACGTAACGACAGACGAAATACGGCTACACATTTCGCCCGGCGTGCTAATGTTTCTGCCAGCTCGCCGCCGTCCAGAAGCTCTCGCGAGACGGGCCTCAAATTCATTAAAGCATTTCATAACTTTCATCTCACTTTAACTTCATCTTTTTCCTCTCCTCACTCTCAACTTCATCTTTTTCCTCTCCTCACTCTCAACTTCACTCGCTTCTCCTCCTCCTCCATATTCCATTACTTTTTTCACTTCTACTTTCTCACACAGTTTCCCTACTACTTTTTATTCATGTATGAAGATCACGTAGTCCTGTGTTGTAGCCAATTTTTGAAAACTTAGCAGATATAAAACTCTGCAGTATTTATTTATATTCCTCTTTCAACTTTAACCTAACAAAGGAGCCTGACCAAAACGTTCGATTTTCCACTCATCACGAATATACGATATAATGTCTTGCCGACTCAGATAAACGCCAGCCACTTTGGTGTCTCTGTGTGTGAAACAAATAAAGATAAAATATATCAAAATACTCGTGCGCTTGCGCGCACGCACAGTCACTCACACACACACACACACACGTACGTTTGTACGTATGCATATGCGTATTCTACGTATGTTAAGAAAGGTGGCAAGTGAAATTTCTTCGTAAACAATATTTTTATGTTTACGAAAAATGTTTTCACTGTATATATTGAAAATAGGAAATAACATTTTAAGCATATATATATACATATGCTTAAAATGTTATTTCCTATATTCAATAATATATATTATATATATATATATATATATAGATATATATATATATAATATATATATAATAATATATATATATATATAGTAAGCAATTAAGGGTTTAGCAACGAATTGCCTTACCACACACCGAATTTAGAAATAGCAGTCAAAGAGATTATAGCTATTTCTTCTACTAAAAGGAGATCACAGTAAAGGCACAGCATTTGAAAGGCAAACACAAACAGGCAAAAGAGAATGAATTAACGGCAATCTATCATACAGTTTTGCCGTTAATTCATTCTCTTTTGCCTGTTTGTGTTTGCCTTTCAAATGCTGTGCCTTTACTGTGATCTCCCTTTTAGTAGAAGAAATAGCTATAATCTCTTTGACTGCTATTTCTAAATTCGGTGTGTGGTAAGGCAATTCGTTGCTAAACCCTTAATTGCTTAGTATTACTTAAATTTTCCTCGAATGAGGCTTTTACATGCCGAAGACTACTTGGTGTAATTGATAATTGTTCCAAATTAATTAATTTCACCCTTCATTGTTACTCATATATATATATATTATATATATAATATATATATATATATATATATATAGATATATATATATATATATATATATATATATTATATATATATTATATTTATATATATATATATTTCCTATATTCAATATATATATATATAATATATATATATATGTGTGTGTGTGTACATGTATATCCTTGGTTTGAGCCTTGGTAGGACTTACTTCATTAACCTCACACTTGTTTTCCGCTCTCTCAAATGAAAGTAAAACGATGTAGGATTGATGTCATGGGGTATTGGACATTTCTGGTGCCCAAGCTGTTTAAATTCTCACGGTATTTCACACATCTAATATATTACTTCATTTCTGCGTAACATATAGAAATAATATAGAAGTCTTGTAAATGTGAATAACTAATATTTAGAGCCTCTTGTGTGTCAGCTGTTCCCCAAGTCTCCAACGACCGACGTATCAGTTTGATAAACTATAATTTAGGGGCTTGTTGGAGGAGAGTGTTAAGGTGGGAAAGGGACGATGTGTGTTAGTAAAACAGAAGTCATGGGAGAGATATAGGGGGTTAACAAGAGTGGAAGAAAAGGGTGACTGATTGTAGCAGTGTGGAGACAAAAGAAGGTAGAGCAAGGCGTAAGGAGGAGCAGAGCCGTTGGAATATATAATGGACATAAATACATGTATGCGCGCGCACACACACACACACACACACACACACCACACACACACACACACACACACACAGAAGACACGACTGTGTTGGTGAATTTTATATTAAATATTTTTGTTGTTTTCTTCATGTTCCCCTTCAGTTTCCAACATCCATTTATCAAAAGCCCATTAATTCTTCCGAGATCCTTTCAGTTTTATCTTCTTAGTAATGTGGTTATTGTGGAGGTTTTTATTGCCAAACTATTATAGTAGCCAGCAACAATAAAAGAAAATGATGCTGTTACATATATGTATATATATATATATATATATATATATATCTTGTTATCTTTTTAGGAATATGAAATTAGTAAGAGGAGTGGATTCTCAGTCCCTTCGCTCCCGCCCCTTACGCCACGCAGTGGCAAGGGTTTTACTAGTTAACCCATAGGTGAGACCCTTACATGTGATACCACTCCGGGCCAGAGTAGACCTAGGAATAATAGTTGCTAAGAGGTGCGGATCGTAAGGAGGGTGATGAAGGAAGAAGTGACAGGTTGTAGACCCAGAAGGAGACCTTGGTTTGTGTGGATGGATGGAGTGAGGAAAGGTTTGGTGGTTAGAGGTGTTGTAGAGGTAAAGGAGTTTATAAATGATAAGGATGCTTGGAGAGTGCTTGTGGATGGATGAGTGAATTTGATGTTGCTCAAAGGAGTACGGAACTAGCATGATGTGCCGGGAATAAACTGGCATTTGCTGCCGGGCCCTGCTGCTGACGTTGGGGGTGCGTTCTATGCCTTGACCCGAGTATAGAACGGGACTCGCTTCTTTGAGGTGGGAAATGAATAGAATGCCTGGTGTGTGTCTTGTTGTGGCTACCCCCTCCTCAAACTGTGGGAAATAGGCCTGGGTGTATATATATATATATATATATATATATGTATGTATATCATATATATAAATGGCAATTTCAACCTGTCTGTCTATTACTATTTTGCTACCCAAACCAGAGTGTCACTCTTCACCAAACTTTGTATACATGTTGAACTAACATCCAGTCAATTATAGGCTAATTGAATTTCAAATAAAAATCGATAATCGACCGACTACGGTGGTTGGGCTATTACATGATAGAATTAGAGGGGTGCAAAAGTGTTAGGCCTAGGGAAATGTGGCATAATGAAGTGGCTGATATCAGGGAAGAGGGGGAGACATGAAGAGATGGACACACAGGGAATGTGAGAGACAGGGACGCCTTCCATATGTATAAAAGAGAGTTTTTGTGTGTGTGCGTGTGTGTGAATGTGTGTGTGTGTGTGTGTGCGTGTATGTGAATGTGTGTGTGTGTGTGTGTGTGCTTATCTTCCTTATGCATTCGAAACCTGCGTTGCCGATTTTGACGTATGGTGTATCAAAAGATTCAGAAATCGTATGAATGCCAAATAAACTTTATTTTCATCTACATATTTGCATTACAAAAGTTTTACATTATAATCTTTTCTATAAGTCAACTATCGTAAACATTTTATACCACGACGATAACGACGATGACGTCACATTTTCAATATGAGTGTGTACCTCAAAAGACATCCATTTCTCTATATCTTATGACAAAATACAGTCACTCACTCTCCCTCTCTCTCACATGTACACGCACCCACATAAAAAAAGTATGCATATGTATTTATGTATATGTATAAGAAAGATGTGTGTGTGAGTATGGGACAGAGAGATCGAGGGAATGCCACTTACATATACATAGCAACACACACCTTCACTCATTCATTCTCTCTCTCTCTCACGCACACGCGCGCGCACACACATGCACGTCCATTTCATATACACGTACATACATCTTTTACTTTCTCCTCGCACTTCAAAGCAAATGTCGCGGTTTCACTTTCTCTTCTCTTTCAATTTCTGCATTCTTCAAATAGTAAAGAAATAAAAACAATTTTTACGGAAATTAACGAATACATCTGAAAACTGAGTTGCCGATTTGTGTTCCTATTACATAGCGCGTTTATGTTCCTATCACATAGCGACCCGGCAAAAGAGGCCGGTAGAATATGTACCAGGCTTTACGGAAAAAAGAACCAACAAAAAAACCAAGAAAACAGCAAAAAGAGAACTGGAGTCAATTCCTTCGACTAAAATTCTTCAAAGCAGTGCCCCACCTGGCCACAGTCCAAAACAAGTAAAAGTTAAAAGACAATATGTGTGTGTATGTGTGCGCGCGTATGTGTATGTGTATGTGTATGTTTGCGTGTGTGTGTTTGTGTGTGTGTATACATGTATGTATATGTGTATGTGTATGTACATGCATGTATGTATCTATGTGTGTGTGTGTCTGTGTGTGTCTGTGTCTGTATGTGTCTGTATGTGTGTAGCTGAGATAATACAAATGACCAAATAAGACACTGAATAACCAAGCGGTAGTGCATTATGCGCATGCTCAGTTGCCTAAACTTGTGTTCTTGCGTTTAAAGTATGTTAATATTTAAATGTTTACTTTCCAGTTGGATGGTTTTCTTTGGATTCAGTCAAGGATGTTTGTATGTGTAAGAGCAGAACCGTCCCAGATATGGGAGCAGTATGGATTCTACTTATTAGCAAATACAGCTGTTTAAATCTTTCCTGGCACTAAAAGAGGAATCTAAATCTTTCTGATGAAATTTCAGTAATGTTTTATATATGTAGGTTATTACGAGAGTTCACCATATATTTCATCGACCTCAAAAGGATGAAAGGCAAAGCTGACCTCGGCAGAATTTGAGCTGAAAATGTAAAGACGGACGGAATGCCGCTAAGCATTTTGCCCGGCGTGCTAACAATTTTGCACTCTTGTCTCTGTATAGAGTTCACCATATATTGAATCCCGATATTTATAACGACGTTATATGTAACGAGTCTTTTGGTGTTGTGAAAACTTGGTTTCCATGACTCCACTTACGGGTATGTTTGAGGTTTCTGTTTACAGAACTGGTGCAATTCTGGTGTAATGTGTGAAAATTGCGTGCCGATGATAACTGTTACCGGAAATTTATGCAACGCTTACGAGTCGTGTCTATCTAAAAACCTATGTGGTTAGACGTAACAAGGAAAGGATATTAATGTAGAGCATGAAAGTATGTGTGTGACTTAATCGAACCCTGAGGCATATTAGATTCGATAGAATGTGGGTCGGAGACAACCTTTTACCACATGCTGCGATGAAATGGCGAGGCAGGAAACATCCAATCCAAGAGATGAGAGACGGATGGTGTTCATAGGCGGGCATCTTAGCCAGGAGGTTGTTGTGATAAATACGGTCGAAGGTTTTCTTCATGTCAAGTTACTTTCTCTGCAGTTGGTGATGAATAGTGTGTGTGAAGTGCGGGTAGGTAACTGACATGTTTATGAGAGTGAAGCGGAGATAAGGTGGTTGTCTGAGAAAGGGTGGAAGACAGTGGAATGTTAAAAGAAAGCAGGGTGGGAATTGGTCATAGATATAAATACGACGAAGAAGAGAGAGAGAAGGGGGGGAGAAAGAAAGAAGAGACCATAGAGAGCAGAAAAATAGAGAGAGAATGAGAGAAATAGTTGTAACAATATAGACAAAGAGAGTGTGTGAAAGTACGAGAATGAGGGAGAGCGATAGAGAAAAGGAGAAAGAAAGAGAGGGAAAGAGAGAAGGAGAGAGAGGAGGAAGGGAAGAGAAAGAGAGAGAGAGAGTAGACAAGTAACAATTATTTAAAGAGAGCAGGATAGATAGATGGAAAGAAAGGAACGAACACCGAAATAAAAGTGTTTGTGGGTGTGGAGATGTGAAGTTGGCAGCCTAGTTATTAAATACAGCATACATCCAACTGAGAAGTCTGTAGTTCGTATCATCATGTCACCGGAAGTGTAGACAAAGCACTTAACTGACAACGGTCGAGTCCATCATACAGAAAGGTAATTATGTTACTGTATTCAGTACTTACACTCCCAGTACTTAATTATTTGTTACTGCTTAGCCCCAGGTCAATTTTGACCGAGTACACCTAATCATTAAAATTATTCTAGCCTTGACCACTTGGCATTTTAGGTGTGTATGGAGACTGTATTATCCATTTAAGGTTGGGTGAGTTTGATTTGAAGAAGACTTTGCTGTTGTTTCTACCATTTCAGACAACAAAGTGAACACTTCCTACGTCTTGTAGTTTGGAATTCAAATTCGTCTCTTTCCTCATAGTTATCCGCAAAGGAGACATGTTTCTCTTCCATCCACTTAATATGCAAATCGGATGTTAACGTTAGTGTTGTTTAACACCAGGTGAGCCTTGATCCAGCAGACCTATAATCAAAGGTGGTTTAACTATAATCCTCTCCTACTTGCTTTTTACTGAGACATAATGTATTTGGAGAGAAGGCGCATGGCTCAGAGGTTAGAGCGTCGAGCTTACGATCATGAGGTTGTGAGTTCAAATGCCAGACCGGGCTGCGTGTTGTGTTCTTGAGTAA
>NC_043004.1:27993099-28005599 GCF_006345805.1 Octopus sinensis
CACACACACACACCACACACACACACACACATACGCACGCACACACACACACACGTATGTTACCTTCGAAACACGCATTGGGTCGAACCAGGGGCAGCTGATGAAGGGGAATTTTCCTTGTATTGTTTGTCTTGTACTCTGTTTTTCGTTGTTAAAAAAAGTCCGTTTCCTTGTTTTGATTTTATGTTTTCGTTTCTCGTTGTGTTCTACGTTTATTTGTGGTGTCCTGTACTCATATATATATATGCTTGTATATATACATGTAGATGTAAGTACGTACATATATGTATGTATATATGCATATATTTTATTTATTTATTATATATATATAGGCGCAGGAGTGGCTGTGTGGTAAGTAGCTTGTTTACCAACCACATGGTTTCGTGTTCAGTCCCACTGCATGGCATCTTGGGCAAGTGTCTTCTGCTATAGCCCCGGGCCGACCAATGCCTTGTGAGTGGATTTGGTAGACGGAAACTGAAAGAAGCCCGTCGTATATATATGTATATATATGTGTGTGTTTGTGTGTCTGTGTTTGTCCCCCTAGCATTTACGTGTGTTTATGTCCCCGTTACTTAGCGGTTCGGCAAAAGAGACCGATAGAATAAGTACTGGGCTTACAAAGAATAAGTCCCGGGGTCGATTTGCTCGACTAAAAGCGGTGCTCCAGCATGGCCGCAGTCAAATGACTGAAACAAGTAAAAGAGTAAAAGAGTAAAAGAGTATATATATAAATATACAGAGAAGAAGAGAGGTAGAGAGAGAGACAGGGAGAGACTGAGAGAAAGAGAGAGAGAAAGAGAAAGGGGGGAGAGTGAGAGAGTAGAAGCGTCGAGGGGAAGTGAAAGAGTATACCGGGATTGAAATACAGCTGACTACCCATCCCACCTTGAAGATTGTGTTTGTATGAATGTGTGTGTGTGTGTGTGCGTCCTTGCGTGCGCGTGTGTGAGTGTGTGTGCGTGTATTAAGTCTTGTGTTCTGTGTGTGTGTGTGTGTGTAAAGTGAGGTAGGTGGGGGGCTACACTCTCTGGAACACGCCTTATTACAGGAAGTTGATAGCAGGGGATTCGACGACGGAACAGCAGACTCTTCCGCCATTCACCTTCCTATTCACTACTTTCATCCTTGTTAATCAACGCAAATACGGCTGCTGCTGCTGCTGCTGCTGCTGCTACTGCCTTTGCTGTCGTTGTTGTTGTTGTTGTTATCATAGGTCTTGGTGATAGTTGTGGCGTTGTTGTTGTTGGTGGTTGTTGTCCCGTATAGCCCCAGATTAAATCTAATCGAGCAGACCAATGTTAGCGTTCCAACTGCGACCATTCCATCTTTTTTGTATATCTTGGACTACATAAGATACTAAGACGGTATCATTGTTTGCTTCCTTGGTTTGTTTTTGTTGTTGTTGCACCTGCTGTCATTACTGTTTTGTTGTTTTTGTTGTTGTTGCACCTGCTGTCATTACTGTTGTTGTTTTTGTTGTTGTTGCACCTGCTGTCATTACTGTTGTTGTTTTTGTTGTTGTTGCACCTGCTGTCATTACTGTTGTTGTTTTTGTTATTTTTGTTGTTGTTGCACCTGCTGTCATTACTGTTGTTGTTTTTGTTGTTGTTGTTGTCATCCTTAGTGTTGCTGCTGTTGTTTCACCTCGAGTAACCTTTTGTCCACAACCCCCATCGCTTATTTTTATTTTTCCTGCCACAATGCTACTATATAACCATTATCTAATCTATCCTTCCTTTCTAAGGCTGTTGGGTGTAATATGAGATAGATATAGCTGTTATCTCTAGCAATTCAAGCATAGCTTAGTGGCTTGTTCGTTGACACGCATACATGCTTTTTGTTGTGTAACATCCGATCCGCCCTGTTTGAGCTTCTTCACAATACAAGGTCAGTCAGCCAAACGAAGCGGTGTGTCTATACACCCATCTTATATCTGTATAGTTGATAGCACTTGGGCAAGGTGTGGTGAATGGTATCAGGGTGGTGTGTGACAGAGTGGGCACATTGCAATGTCTCCACTGTCCACTCTATTCCTCTACACTTGTCGAGTCTAGAGTAGACCACAGTGGAGACGAACAAGACTGACTCGGTCACAGCATGGCAGTCGGTGCTCCCAAACACCTTTTGATGAAGGTATACATCCGTACCAATAGCACGGTCATTGATGCTGCGGTTGTTTCTTTAATTGGAGGATTTTGTTTATGTGGTGTCCATGATTAATGTAAATATTTTGTGCGTTGTTTTGCTTTTCTTGTTTTGCTTTGTATATTGTCGGTGTTATGGAGAAATTGTGTGCAATCTCTTGAATTTTTTGTTTCTCTTTCTCTCTCTTCCTCTCTCTGTGTGTGTATGTGTGCGTGTGTGTGTGATTTGTATTGTAGTTGATGCTTTCTTGTGTTGCTGGTATAAGGAAAAAATTGGATTGGGTAGGTGCTATTCTAAGTCTGTCGCTGTGAAGTGACGTTTTCGGATGATTTAAGTAGGGCTGGGTAGTTGCATAACAGTATCAGGAGATGGTCAGAGTACATAAAGGTAATGTTATCTGAGGCGGGGATAACCCGTGAGGATAGAGCTTGAAAAGAAGGGGAAACTCTTGTGACATTAATTCATTAAGTGCTATCAACTAGATTAGACTTAGTGGTCTCACAATAAGTTTGCTAATATTTCGTCTTGTATCTTAAGGTGGTGTGGAAGAATGAAGTGAAAAATGTTGCTTATGAAGTGTAGTCAAAAGGTATCCGACCTTTGGCCAAAAAACAAGTAATATTTAAAATATTTTCATTTAGTCTCCTTCAAAGTATTCGCCTTGGGAGCCTACACACTTCTGCCAGCGTTCCTGCCACTGCTGGAAACATTTCTGAAAATCCCTTTTTCGGATACTGTAGAGCTGTGCCGTCGAGTTTTGCTTAATGTCTTCTATTAACTCAAATATTCTCCCTTTGAGTTTTTTTTTAGTCACATGGAGCCAAGTCTGGGGAGTAGGAATCCTGACGAACAAGTGGTGTGTTTTGCTTGACGAGGAATGCTTCAACAACGTGGCTGGAATGAACTGACTGAACTGACCCATGGCTGATCTCAACTTCGGCAACAATCTCTTCAATAGTCACACGACGGTCTCCATAGACTATTCCTCGAACCTTTGCAATCATTTCGTCGTTTCTGCTAGTCGACGGTCTGCCACAACGTGGCTCACTGTCCACTGAGATGCGGCCATCTTTGAACCGGTTGTATCACTCCTTCATTTGTATTTTTCTTATAGCATCACCTCTAAAGGCCTTCTGAATCTTCTTGATAGTCTGGGCTTGCGTATCACCGAGTCTTCGGCAGAATTTGAAACAGTATCTTTGCTCAACGCACTCGGTCATCTTGACACAAAAAGAGAAATCGCGCAGCACACTCTTCACGTCAGTACTCAACGTCTGTATTCAACGCGTTCGGGATGCTTTTGACAACACCGCTTATATCGATGCTTTTTAAAGTGGTTAAATTGCAGTGTCTTTGTTGTGGTTTTATATTACATATACATTGTAACCGGAAATATGATTTGGTTGTCAGCGTTTTGTCTCAGTTGTCTGAAAGAAATGCGTTTAATATTTTTGTAATCAGATGGTGCCGAAAGCTTTATTTATGTCGATGAAAGTTAAAGTGTCGCATACATTGCTGTTTCCCTTGCTGAAGTCACGATGCATTTTCTTGTGTGTAACCTTTGTAATTGTGTTGATCTCTATCAGCGTGTTGTGAGTTGAAGAGAGGAATATATGGGATGCTACTGTCAAAGCTAAGCCTATGATTTTAGGAGGCGCACACGGGAAATTGTTGGGTCAGAATGTTGCTGTTTTTTAAAGGTTTTGTTGTGGTTAATGACTTTTCTTAATTTCTTAATTCAGAGGATTTGGTAATGTTAATAAAATTAGTTAATAAATATTTCAAACACTAGGTAGATGCGAGTTTGTAATTTTCATTGGTGCTAAGCTTCTATTTCTTTTCTGGTGTCTAATGAGAGGGAAAAAAATCTATCATATGTCTCTAGCGGTTTATATTTTTCATTTTCTGAAGCACTTGATGGGTGATTTTGAGTTGTGATGGATTATGGATATGTTACTTGCAGTTCTTAATGTAGCCCGCAATGTGATGTGAGCGTTAATGGTAAAAGTGCTTAACTCCCCTCAATGCAAGTAAAGTCTTGAAGTTAATGTGCTCACTATGTCAGTCGTATCAGCACTTATTTTAATACTCTACCTAATGTGTTAGTGCATGTTTCGTGATGATGATGATGATGTTAGAGATGACAGTTCAGATGTCATTTACCCTGAGTTATATTTCTGCTGCATGTCGTAATGGGATGACGTTGCTTTTATGACATTCACTGTCTCAGTTACTTAATTGGAATTGTTTTCGTTCATGTTGATGTGTTTGATATATTTTTCAGAAGCCTGTATAAATAATCATGATTTAATGAAAAAATATATTTATGTGTAATGTGTGTGTGTGTGTGTGAGTGTCTGTGTGTACATAGACACACACATACAATACATATGTACATATCCATACATTTATATACATATAAACATATACATTCAATAATGTGTATTTATGTACGTATGTATGTATATGCATACACACATAGACACACAAACAGTATGATGACACCCACAAGATTTCTTTCTTTCTCTACTTATTTATTTAATAATCTATTCATTTATTTATGCAATTGCTTATTGGACGTAAAATTTTTATGATTTTAAAATTCGATCTAGAACAATCCAGAGGGAAGTACATTTATCGCCAGCTATATAAACTCCCAGATCATCGACCTGTGAATAGTTTTTGATAAGTGCAAACGCACGAAACTCTCGGACTTTGAGTCACTCTGTTACTTCTACTAATATATATTTTGTGTTTTTTTTGTGCTTTCTTGTTTGGATTTTACTTTATATATAATATATATATAATATATATATATATATATATATATATAAAGTAAAATCCAAACAAGAAAGCACAAAAAAAACACAACAACGCGAGGACGTGGAAGAATATAGTATTATTGGACGCTCAGGAAAGAAGGAAAGAAGGAGGGCTTAACGTTTCGAGCGGAGCTCTTCGTCGGAAACATAGGAGAGGGAAAGATCCAGAGAAGGGAAGACAGAGGAAAAAATCGCCAACGGTTCACACGAGGTCACATGCATATATATATATGTGCATGTATACATATATACGAATATATATGTGTATAAGTGGATTTCAATAAGTATGTATATATATATATATATAAAGCGACGAAAATATTTTGGCAAATTAAATTTAAATGTTGAAGTAAATCTAAAACTTTTTCTGTGTTTCTTAAATGCCTTATAAACACCTTCCACACTGCAATTGTTTTTGCTTAGCACACGATCTCAGTTCAGGTCACCTGCTTTGCAAGTACATCTCCGTAATATATATGTGTGCGTATGCATATATGTATATATGATATATATATATATATATCTATATAGATATAATATATATATTATATATATAAATTATATATATATATATATATCTGTGTGTGTGTTGTGTGTGCGTGTGTGTGTGTATAATACATAGATAAATATATATATATATTATATATATATATATATGAATGTGTACATGTATATTTATGTATATAGGTGTGTATGTGCCTGTTTTGGTGGTTATATATATATATATATATATATATATATACACATACATGTATATGTATACATACGTACACACACACACACACACACATATATAATATATATATATATGTTTGTATGTGTGTGTTTTTCCTTGCTCACGAAGAGCTATGCTCGAAACATCAAAAATTCCCTGTTTTTACTGTGCATCAAACTAATACATTCCTCTCTATGTGTGTCTATTTGTGTAGCAGGGTATGCAGATGACGTCTGGCAAGATGTTAAATTTAATGTGACTATGTGGATATAAATTATTTCAGGTATAAAAGAATTTAACTGAAATGTTATTCATTAGATATCCTCATGTGTTAATTGTTTCGATTACATTCCAGAATGTTTTACATGCATTGAACTTATCTGTAGCCTTGGTTTTTGGTTTTGTGCTGTGTCAACTCAAATTCTGTAGACTTATTATCAAACATTTCAGTTGTGACCATTGCAAGTTCTTTATTCAGAAATGGTGTCATTAGGACTACATTCTTAAAAGTGTCCTTCCACTTTTCTTACAGAATGCGCAGTGAAATGAAGGCAATCACAATGACATTTCTAGCTGGTCAAATTACAGTGTATAATGGTGATATATATTTTCCGTGGTGCTGTTGTTGTTGTTGTTGTTGTTGACAAAGGTGTTGTTGCTGTTTGTTGTGGTGGGGCTGATGGTGGTGGACCCAGTTCAACTCTCATTAAAGGAACTTTGATAGTTAACCGTGACTATCCAGAATTTTCCCAATGATAGTGGTGGTGATGGTGTTAGTTGTGTTGGTGAGTGTGGTTGTAGCGGTGGTTGTGTTGTTCGTGGTGATGGTGGTGGAGGTGCTATCTATTTCCTATCTATTTTTGGAGTCATCTATTTTCTACTCGTACGTAACATCTTGCAGGTGTACTACGTGTATATATAAATGTATGGCAAGTGTACGCCTGCACATTGTTACGTACTAGTAGAAAATAAATGGCTTCAAAAAACTAAAGCCATTGTTCGTCTTTGTTATCACAGTGGTGATTGTGACCACGCTTGCCTAGATTTCTACACGAAGCAGCTACAGCAGAAAAAAAACTTTGTCGGATCATCATTCTAGAAGCGGCAGAAAATGGTCACACTGGTACAAAGCCACGTTCGGAGTAACATGAAATGACCGAAGAAGAACATTTAGGGATGATAGCGGGTTTTCTGAGATACCTATTTCTTTATTACCCACAAGGGGCTAAACACAGAGGGGACAAACAAGGACAGACATAGGTATTAAGTCGATTACATCGACCCCAGTGCGTAACTGGTACTTATTTTATCGACCCCGAAAGGATGAAAGGCAAAGTCGACCTCGGCGGTATTTGAACTCAGAACGTAACGACAGGCGAAATACCGCTAAGCCTTTCGCCCGAGGTGCTAACGTCTCTGCCAGCTCGCCTTTCTGAGATACCGACGGACACAAAAAGGGACTCCACCCATTTTTTGAAAACAAAGCAACCTGGATCCCAGATGCAAACCGGAAGTGACTCACTTCCGACAAGTTGTGAAAACTAATACTAAATAGTAATACAATAGACTTATCGTTGGAGATAACACTCGGTGATATTGAAAGTGGTAACCGTGATGGTAGTGGTGACGGTGGAATGGTCATTGTTGTTCTTGGCTGGATAATGTAGCGGGAAGGTGTTCCATTGTTGTTGACGTTGCTGGTGTTGCTGTAGTTGTTGATGTTATTTTTGTGGTGTTGATAGTTGTGAGTCTGTCCTGGATGAACAGCAGATCTGTGATCAAAGGCGTTACTGTACTGGATTGTGTGATGGATGGAAGAGGTGCAGGTATGTATGTATGTATGTATGTATTGCGCGCGCGCGCGTGAGTGAGTGGGTGTGTGTGTGCATGCGCAAGTGTTGATGTATGTCGTTTTGTCTTCGTTTGCCTGTGTCTGTGTGTTTGTGTTGGTATTTTAGAGGGAACAGAGAGAGAGAGATAGAGAGAAAGGGAAGAGGAAAAAAAGAAAATGAAGAGAGATGGAGGAAGTGAGAGAGAGTGACTGTACGGGAGTGCATCGAGAAATGCACAGAGTGTGTTTGTGTGTGTGTGTGTGTGTGTACTAGAAAGCCCATTGGCGAGCGTATTTGCATCTCTGTTGTGAATGTGTTATGTGAACACAGGAAGTGTATCTGAATGTGTGTGTGAGTGTGCGTGCGTGTGTATCTGTGGCAGTAAATTTTCATATACTTGAGAGATTTGTTTGTATATGTACGGAAGATAGAAGCTTCAACTCTGAGAATAACATCGCTCTTATCACCCCATCCTCTTCATATATATATATGTGTGTATATGTATACACATCTATGTATAGACACGTAGATGTATATATATATATATAATATATATACATATATATATATATATATATATATATATATATATATATGCATGTGTGTGTGTACATAGACACACACTCACACATAAATACACACATATCATAGGCGCAAGCATGACAGCGTTGTTACGAAGCTCGCTTTACAACTCCGTGGTTTCGAGTTCTGTCCCACTGCGTCATATCTTCGGTGTTATATCCTTGGGTCGATCAATGCCTGATGAGTGAAATATTAGGCGGAAAGTGTGTGGAAACCCGCCGTGTATACACACACACACACGTGCGCACGCACCCATTGATGTTTGTTTTAATGTTTAATAAATCAATTCTACACTAAACATGAAAGATCATTCAATACTCTTTGTCGAGTGCTTATTTATTATTCTTTAACAAGAACAGCGGTGACAGTGACTTCGAATTTTCGGCCCGACTACTTTTCACTCGACTGTGCATGGAGTCTAAACTGGTTGAAGCTTCGAAGTCACTACCGACACTATTCTTGTAAAAGAATAATATGTATGTATGTATGTATGTATGTATGTATGTATGTATGTATGTATGTATGTATGAGTGTGTGTATGTATGTGTGTATGTGTGTGTGTATGTATGTATGTATGTATGTATGTATGTATGTATGTATGTATGCGTGTGTGTATGTATGTGTGTGTATGTATGTATGTATGTATGTATGTGTGTATGTATGTATGTATGTATGTGTGTATGTATGTATGTATGTGTGTATGTATGTATGTGTGTGTATGTATGTATGTATGTATGAGTGTGTGTATGTATGTATGTATGTAGTATGTATGTATGTATGTATGTGTGTGTGTATCTATGTATGTGTGTATGTGTGTGTATGTATGTATGTATGCATGTATGTATGTGTGTATGTATGTTTGTATGTGTATGTATGTATGTATGTGTGTATGTATGTATGTATGTATGTATGTATGTATGTTTGTATGTATGTATGTGTGTCTGTGTGCATGTATGTATGTATGTGTGTGTGTGTGTGTTGTATGTATGTGGTGTGTGTGTATTTCATAGATAAAGAAAAGATTTTAAAATGTCAGGTATATTGAATTATTATTGTCTGCGGTTTGTTCATTGCCCACGTCTTTTATATTTCTCTCACAGCTTCCGTATTCTAAAATATACATTTTCTTCTAACCACGCATCACGCTTTAGCTGTCCGTACCTCATCTAGTACCTATTTTTTAACTACCCACAAGGGGCTAAACACAGAGGGGACAAACAAGGACAGACAAACAGATTAAGTCGATTACATCGACCCCAGTGCGTAACTGGTATTTAATTTATCGACCATGAAAGGATGAAAGGCAAAGTCAACCTTGGCGGAATTTGAACTCAGAACGTAACGGCAGACGAAATACGGCTACGCATTTCGCCCGGCGTGCTAACGTTTCTGCCAGATCGCCGCCTTGTACCTGATCCAGTACCGTTCAGGCAGAACATTACGGAACATAACAGACCCAACCAGAAACCCATGTGTTTAAGACTCTACTCTGAATGTGCCATACAGTGCCATCCTCATGTCTGTCATGATTCCCTAAATCCTTCGTATTTTAGCTCCTTTTCATTTGCCCATTCTTGATCAACCTTCCCGGTCAACGTAACCATCAATCTGTTACGATAAACCATGTCATAATATGAAGGCATTGTTTACTTATCGCAAGAGGGATTAGAAGTACACGCACTTTCTACAAATACAAGTTATTGGCACTATGTAATGGTTTGCTATATGAGTTTCCTTGGTTTCCACTCTTGCGCTGTCCTTTCTCACCTTGATTGGAGAAAGCAATAGAGAGTACAATGGTGTTGATCTTATTGCAGTGACGCTGCTCTATTGTTGTGAATAATCAGGATTTGATTATGGCTCTAGACATCGTCAAAGAATGACGACGATCTAGATGCTTCTAGAAAAGACTTGCCCCAACGATGACTCCATACCGATAACTATCAGCATAGATGCATGCATGAATGCATGTATGTATGTATGTGTATATGCACACACATATTTATATATACGTGAAGGTTTGAGGTCTACCTGGAGGGGAGAGTTCGGCTCATCATCATAAGGTTTTGAGGTCATTTCCTGGGCCAGACGGTGCGTGGCTTCCTTGAGCAAAGAACTCTATTTCCTGATTCTCCAGTTTACTCATTTGCAATGTGTGCTATTCGGGTAGTGGTACAGCCCGCTACCCTCCGCCATCTGTCAAATTCTGTTGTTTCTCTGGAACAAGAGACATTAAATGGAAAAAAAAAAAAGTTAACTCAATATACAATATGCAGACGAATATTATTTCTCCAAAGTTAACTATCTTTCAAATTTGTATGGGCTTGGCTTATCAAACAGTGCCTTGTGAAATGAAGCAAGGTAGATATCTACAGATGTAATTTGTATGGGTGTAGTGTAGCACTGGTAGTGGTGGAACGGAAATGTTTAGAGGCACAAGCATCTGAATGTTAGGAGTTTGTAATAATAAATGAATAACATAATAAAGTAAAAAGGACATGAAATTTGGGATTAGCCAATATAAGAGGGTGACGGCTGAGAAAAAGAGAAAATGTATAAGTTAATAAAATAGAAGCGAAAATAAAAATATATCAATAAAAGCTGAGGAAAATATGAGAATAAGTTTTAACTAAAACAAAAGAAACATCATTTAAACTTGAACAGTAAAAGTCAAATGACATTAGAGTATACAAGCATTTATATATAGTTGTCTATGACGAAAACCTAAAACTATAGAATATTAAACTTGAACAACAGAAATTAAAAGGGAATGGTTTACACGACTACTTATATACATTAATCTATATATAGAATTTAAAACAAAGAAAATATCAACTAATCTTGACAGTTGAAATGAACGAACAACAAACTGTACAGATATTTATATACTATAATAGTTTGTGTATAAAAGCCCAAACGGAAAATGTGAATGTAAGCACCAACCTACTAAAACTAAATTTAATAGAAATCTTGAGCAAAATCCAGCAATGTTCTTCGTCCTTGTTATTTTTAACCACACCAGTCAATCCCTCCCTCTACAACCATTAGAAACGGGTCTCATCCTATTTAAAGGTTGGTAAAATAACTTAATGACATTGATCCGACACAATATCATTAAAACATGTCAAACCATGCACCCCACCTCTATATTCACTTCTTAGCTAGTTCAATATTTTATATTATTCTTTTGGCACACCCCACCATTCCTTCATGCACACGTGCATATCTTCATTGTTACATCTATTCTATCTTTACGTACATTGTTTTTCTTCTTCATTCTTCGTGATTTACTGTATATATTTTCTCTTTACTCCTGCCAGTTTTACTCCCTCTCCCTGTAAAGCTGTATACTCATCACATTTCACATCCAATACCGCTGTTTGATAAGTCGTCATAGGCGAGACTTCGTAATCACTGACAAGAGTTTTTAATCTATCTATCTGTCTGTCTATCTATCTATCTATCTATCTATCTATCTATCTATCTATCTATCTATCTATCTATCTATCTATCTATCTATCTATCTATTTCGGGCCAGGTCCCATGGACAACTTCCAGAGATCCCTGGCCTGGCAGTGCTACCGAGAAGCGCTACCCGTTCGGGATAAGCTCTACAGACACAGCTCTAGAAACACGGGGCCGACCTGCCCGAGATGCGGTCAGAGCGACGAAACCGTTCTACACGCACTCGTGCAGTGTCCAACAATTTCCGACCTGTGGGCTTATGTCGAACAACTGCTATCAGCTGAGTCAATATTGCCACGCCTCCTTCCTTCAAACGGGAAGGAAGAGCTATTTTCATCATCTTTGTGGTTATGGCGAAAGAATGTATCTGGTGGACACGTCTGAAAGGATTGGAGACAAACACTTTCCTCTCTGGTCAATCTCTCATCAACTTCTTCAAGTACCACTTGAAAAGGAGAGTGAGAGTAGAGAGGCAAGTTTTGTCTAGCGAACGTTTTAAAAAAAGATGGGTGAATGTTGCAAGGACGGCACGTATGAATGACAAAGCCACCTTGAGCATAATCCTATGAACCCAGAAATTGAAAACAGAGGGTTACCCACTTGCAAACAAATGTGATAACATATAACAATATTGACCGAGGTTACCATGGTCTTTTTCGTTGGCTTTTCTTCCCACGGATAAACCTTATCTGCTTCCCTCTTTACACAGTACATCATGACACTGTGATACACGATCCCTATTGATCGTTTTTTTCCTCTTCCCCTTTTTTCCTCTTTTTTCTTCTTTTCTTTTCTTTTGTTTCTTTTCCTTTTGTTTCTTTTCTTCTTTTTTCCCTTTTATGATCCCTTTTGATCGAAAACCTACGCCACTTTTTTTTGTTTCTTTTGTTTTTTGTTTTATTCATCCCCCAAAAGAAAAGCTCTACCTTGTAATTT
>NC_043004.1:28013099-28023099 GCF_006345805.1 Octopus sinensis
AAATAATATATATATATTATTCCAGTCTCCTTATGTGATTGTAAAGAATGTCATTTCTTTTTCTTTGTGGTACAGTTGAAATATTCCTGCAGAGTCTTCGAATTCCATCCGAACTTTGTGTATAAAAGATCTTGCAATATTTAAAACGTTGAAAATTTCCAAATCGCTCTATTCTGCAAATTCGTCAATAGTTCTTTCTTTCTTTCTTTTTCTTTTTTTACTTGTTTCAGTCATTTGACAGCGGCCATGCTGGAGCATCACCTTCAGTCGAGCAAATCGACCCCGGGACTTATTCTTTGTAAGCCCAGTACTTATCCTATCGGTCTCTTTTGCGGAACCGCTAGGTGACGTGGACGTAAACACACCAGCATCGGTTGTCAAGCAATGCTAGGGGGACAAACACAGACACACAAACACACACACAAATATATATATATATATATACATATATACGACATGCTTCTTTCAGTTTCCGTCTACCAAATCCACTCACAAGGCATTGGTCGGCCCGGGGCTATAGCAGAAGACACTTGCTCAAGGTGCCACGCAGTGGGACTGAACCCGGAACCATGTGGTTGGTTAGCAATCTACTTACCACACAGCCACTCCTGCGCCCATTGCATATCTTTGTATTTCTTGTCTTAGCATTTTGCCTGCCCTGGAAGGTCTAAAAGAAATAACCTTTTAATTGGTTTAAAAAGAGTAGTATAATAAATTATTCTCAAACTACTTCTCCCATCCACCACACACACACACACACACGTCATGCAATAAGACTCATTAAACTTTGTATGTCCAACCCTTTAATTGTCACATCCAACATCTTTTTGCTGAAGAGCAGTCAATAAGGGCCTGTGAAAGCCATGGGCACACCAACTTCTTGTTTAAACAATTTACGAACGAATATTTCGTAATCCTGCAAAACCGACTTCTATTCTACCCGAGGCATCGGTCCAACACAAAGGCACTGCAATTGTTCTTTTGCCACAACATATTCGATCTCAACCAATAACAATGTAAACCTTAGATATATGAATATAAAGTTCTGGATTCATGACGTACGCAGTGAAAGGTTATACGTGTATCGAATATCATAGTGAACCACAGTTCTGATAGTTTACCTCAGCAATGGCTCTCATTGATTTTCCAAGACCATCATCGATATTGTTTTGAATCCTTTGACTGAATCCCAGTGTCCTTATGTGATTGTAAAGAATGTCACATCTTTTTCTCTGTGGTACAGTTGAAATATTCCCATATAACCGTATTGCTTTTTTCATCTTACTATTCTCATCGAGTTTAGAAGTTTGGCCTCTTCCTCTTCTCCTCTTCCTCCTCCTCCTCCTCCTCCTCCTCCTCATCTTCCTCCTCCTTCTTCTTCTTCTTCTTCTTCTTCTTCTTCTTCTTCTTCTTCTTCTTCTTCTTCTTCTCTTCTTCTTCTTCTTCTTCTCTTCTTCTTCTTCTTCTTCTTACAGCATTCACCCGGGGTGGGTTGAGCTGGCTTCATTCATCCTCAATGCTGCATCTCTCAGAAACGCCGACCAGACCTGGCGATTTGAGGCTAACGACCGCGTGATCTCCAACCACTCCTTATTCCAGCGGCGAACGCCGTAGACATGGGGGCCTAGGTTGGGTTCCAGATCAGCCTTGACTGTCGTCAACCAGGTTTTTCGTTGTCCACCACATCGCTTTCGCCAACACTGAAGGGGAGCTGGGGGCAATTGCTTCGTAGATGAATTCTCCTGGTTGACGACGGAGGGCATGACCGAGCCAACGCAGACGTCTCGTTAGGATGACTTGTCGGAGGGAGGTGATCCTGCACTGGTGTCGCACCGAATTTTTGGAGACATTTTTATGTTATGAAATCCCTTTAAAAGTTTGGCCTCCGTAATAGTATATTACAGAATATATATATAACTTTGTCCTTTCTGCGAGATTGGTTAGCTATACAGCTATACAGCTTTTGTGAAACACATTTTTTTAATTCACCAACAAAACAGAACATTGTCACCTATCATCTTTTCAAACCTTATTTTGTTTTATGTTATGAAATCCCTTTAAAGAAAATGTGTATTGCTTCTATTCTTAAATACTCTTAAGATTTCCAAATTACGCTAGAAATTTGTCTCTCTTTCTCTAACAAAGCAGTGCTGATATTTTCTTAATTTTTTTTTTATTAGAAGTGCATCCAGTTGTTCAATGGACTGAATCAGTTGATCATTGTATTTTAGTATTTTAACGACTGAATATTCCATTGACACGTATCATTATAGACTCATCCGAACACGGTGTCTGGCGATATAGGTCTTTGACTTACAGTTACACTCCATTTGACTTCTTTTACAGAGGTTTCAACTCAGAAGGTTTGGTGCGACTTGCAGACCTAGAAGAAGACATTCTAGCGCACTGGGATCGAACCGAGTTGTAAAGTAAACTTCTTAGCCATTTGAACACGACTCCTTATATGAAGCAAGCATATGTGATTTACACGAGAGCCCTATTCTTTAGAGATTCAAGCATCCAGTGAAAATACGTTTAACTTTGTACTGGATCCCGACTTATCGGCTGGAAAATATAACACAGTAAAAGAATTTTTTGGACTACTCCTGAAACCTATTCCCCTCTCTCTCTCTCTCTCTCTCTCCCTCCATCCCTCTCCTTCCCCCTCTCTCTTTTTCTCTCTCTCGTCTGTCTAAATCAAGGTCGTGACAGTTGTTACCGAGCTGTATATTCTATTGATAATCTAGCATCAGCTGCCGTTTCTGCCGTCTCTATCAAGGCAGACTGTAACCTATAACAATTGTCTGTGGCTATAATTCTTTTGAAATGTATAGATGTGTCAATTTTGTGTAAGAATGAAGAAGCTTTAGTGATTCTTATATATATATATATTCATATATATATATATATATATATGAATCCCTCTTTATAAAGGTCTCTCCATTTTCTCTGCACGAAGGAGGAATGTGACAATTGGTTGTGAGTTCCATTCTTCTACTACTCAAGCATCGTCTGAGGATTCATGTCTGTCTGTGCTCTCTACGATGAAGCTGTGTTGTGAGCTGGCAAACATAGCATAGCTGTTGTCTGCTTGTTCGGATATTGATTTCTGCTCGGCTCTCTAGATATCGTTGTTTAACAGTGTCGTTGCTTCTGTTACAAATAGCAGCAGCTGCAGCAAACGCAACAACAACAGCAGCAGCAGCAGCAGACTGAGATGGAAAAGAAAATGATGGGGAAGTTATCGTACTTCTTATTGTTGTAGGTGGTGATGGTGGTTGTGGCGATATTGCTGATGACGATATCAGTGGGTATGATGACGAAGGTGGTGGGGTTACGGTTGTTCACGATCATATTTATGATCGTATCGATAATGGTGTTGATGATAATGTTGTTGATGATGGTGCTTTAAAGCCACAAATCGGCTTCGATCATACAAATCTATATAAAAGCGCTCCAACCTTGGCCAAGCCTCCGATTTATATACCTAAAGTTTTTTTTTTTTACTTTTTAAAGATCGTAGAGTATGAACTGAGATATTTCTTACAAAAAGAGCGACCACATCGATGATTACTGGAGCTGTTAATATTGGGATGTGGTATTACTGCATTGATATTGCAGCTACTGCACTCACTGTTGCAGATAATAATGTTTAGGTCTTGAGATTCTGCAAGTGTGAAGCTGCATATCTTATAATACTGCTGCATATGCATTAGAAGATGTTTGACCGTTATTGAAGACACAAGGGATGATGATATTGTTGAGGATGATGATAGTGATGGTAGTGAAGATGATGACGATAATTAATGATGGAAGTCTAATAAAAACAGAAACAACAGGAATCATAATCCTTTCTACTCTAGGCACAACGCCTGAAATTTTGGGGAGGGGAATAGTCGATTACATTGATCCGAGTTATGGTATCATTGATCGGGACTTATGGTATCAACCCTGAAAGAATGAAAGGCAAGGTTGACCTCGGTTGAAAGTTAACTCAGAACGTATTTCTTTATTGCTCACAAGGGGCTAAACGTAGAGGGGACAAACAACGATAGACAAACGGATTAAGTAACTGGTACTTATTTAATCGACCTCGAAAGGATGAAAGGCAAAGTCGACCTCGGAGGAATTTGAACTCAGAACGTAACGGCAGACGAAATACCGCAAAGCAAAACTTTTCTGCCGCTAACGATTTTGTCGGGTACGCTAACGATTCTGCTACTTCGCCTCCTTAACAATAATAATAACAATCTTTTCAAGTATAGGCACAAAGCCTGAAACTTTGGAGATGGGGCTAGTGATTTACATCGCCCCTAGTACTTGATTAGTACTTGTATCCGAAAGGATAAAAGGCAAATTCGACCTCGACAGCTTTTTAACACAAAACGTAAAGACAGACGAAAGGCCGCTCAGCATTTTGTCCGGCGTGTTAATGATTCTGTCAGTTTCCCCTCTAACAACAACAACAACAACAACGATGACGACGACGACGACGACGACGACAACAACAACAACAACAACAACAACAGCAGCAGCAGCAGCAACAACAACAACAACAATAATAATAATGATAATAATAATGCCCTGATGCAGAACCAGGCAGTGGCTCTCATGGCTTCATATCTTAACTGATTGGAAATGTTATCATGCACATTGTTTTGTCTTGGCATAAAAGTTGGGCCACAGCAAATATTCTGCTCAGTACCATAGATTTGCTTGGCAGTTGTTTGACCTTAACTCGTTGAGCATGTCCTTTGGTGACTGACGGTATGTGCATATCTGATCATGAGCAGAAGTAGTGGGGGAGCATCATAGCCATATGTTGAGAGGAATTCTTTGGAGTTTGAATAATTTACCTCTGGAAGCATGTGTGTTTTGTCCAACATCTTTATGCAACCCATATTCAAGGACTGTTAACGGGATGGGTTACTCAACCCGAAGAAAAATTCTAACAGGGCCCCACCTGCAAGGTCATGCGCTGTTTATCCTAATACGAGATCACCATGTTACGCACATATGGTTATGATGCATGTGCCTGATATACCCTTATCAGATGAGTAGTCATCACGGGTATATTGGGATTCGTATATTTTACCCCAGTGTCACTTTGATAGCATACACTGCTCTCTCACACAATAATAACAATAATAATAATAATAATAATAATAATAATGATAATGATAATAATAATAATGATAATAATAATAATAATAATAATAATAACAACAACAACAACTACTACTACTACAACAACAACAACAACAAGAGTACTCAGAGAGCGCAAACTTCCGCCAAGGCAACACCAACATCCTCTCAGAGATGATTTTTAAAATGAGAATATCTGGAATAAACTCGGCTGCTCTCACAAACGAGAACACTAAAAATGAACCCAACCGCTCTCAAAAATTAAGTAAAAGAAAAACCGAAAAAATATTTCAGAATCCTTGTCCGGTACCTGATCGAACCCAATGACAGTCATGAATGTGAAGGTGACAGTAGAAAATTTAGTAACAGTAATAGATAGTTTATCCTTATCTAATACAAGCCAAAATTAACAAATTCACCATTCAAAATAGTTACAGCCTAAAGGGAGATAATTGAGAAAGACTTGAAAGTTAACGTAAGATCGTAATCCTGTAAAGTAAAGTAAATACAAAAAATAATTCAGAATCCTTGTTCGGTACCGTATCGATTCCAAAATCTAATCAGTTCGTGCCGAATCCATTCAGCGGTTCTTCAGATATATTGTCCACGGACAAACAAACAAACACGACTGAAAACAATACTTCCGTCTTCGCTAAGGCGGAGGCAAATAACGAAAATGTGATGCACCAACAAACAATTAGGAAGCAAGATGAAGAAATAGTAAACGACTGGAAAATAAAATGCGGCATGGGTAATACCTCAGGGAAATCGAAGGAAAAGACAAGAACAGCACTTGAAGATGGCTAAGATAATGTGATCTGAAAGGATGCACTGAGGCATTGATATGCAGCGCCCAAGAACAAGCTCTGAAAACTAATTGCTCCAAGTTCCAAATAGATAAGAGTAGCGAATCGCTCTTTTGTAGGATGTGTGGCAGCAGAAAGGAAGCAATCTCACATATTGTGAGTGCAGCAAGCTGGCCTAAATGCACTACAAAAGGAGGTACAATAACGTTGCTGAGGTCGTCCACTGGGCTATGTAAAACGTACGGCCTGAACAGAACACGGATATGGTAAGAACATGAACCAGAAGGGGTCACCGAGAACAAAGAATATAAGATACTGTAGGATTTTACAATCCAATGTGACTCACTAATCGATGCTCGGAGAACAGATATTGCTGTGGTAGATAGAAGAAAAGGTAACTAAAATTATTGATTTGCAATACCTGGAGATGCACGCATAAGTGACAAGGAACTAGAAAAGATTGAAAAATACAGACTACTAATAGACCAAATCGCAAGAATATGGACTATGAGAAGAGTACATTACTTACAGGATTTACATTTGACGGATATTTATCCTCATCTTGTTTGTTGTTAACACAACGTTTCGGCTGATATATTCTCCAGCCTTCATCAGGCGTCTTGGGGAAATTTCGAACCCGGGTTCTCATTCCCAAGAGCACATGGCGTAGAGGAACAACTTTAGGATTGGTCGAATCGCGGAGTCATGCCTTTTTGGATGACTAAAGGGAGAGCAGTATTCCTTATGAATGGCAAGAGCAAGGGCAATATAGATAGTAATTATAGACCAATCATTTGCTTTTAACAAGAAGCTGTTAACAAGAATGTTCTCAGAATGCATTTATGAGCGTCTTGACAGCTAGAATTTACTTCCAGAAGGACAGAAAAGTTTCAGGAAGAAGGTTAGAGGAATACATGATCTATTATACATAGACAAAGCGGTTCTAAAAGAAGTGAAATTTAGAAAGAAAAATCCAATGATATGAATAGATTATAAGAAAAACTATGATATTAATTTCACACTCATGGATAAGTATATTCAGTATTGCAGACAACATAAGAGATTTAATTAGCTATAGCATGAAGAAAAGGAAAGTAGATCTTTACTCAGATGATACAGCCTTAGTTAATATCAAGAGGGAACGTCTCCAGGGAGACTCGTTTTCCTTTTCAATATTTGTACGAGCTGGCAGAAACGTTAACACGCCGAGTGAAATGCTTAGCAGTATTTCGTCTGCCGTTACGTTCTGACTTCAAATTCCGCCGAGGTCGACTTTGCCTTTCATCCTTTCGGGGTCGATAAATTAAGTACCATTTGCGTACTGGGATCGATCGAATCGACTGGTTCCCTCCCCCAAAGTTTGGGGCTTTGTGCTCCCTCCCCCAAAGTTTGGGGCTTTGTACCTAGAGTAGAAAAGAATATTTGTACTATGCTTAATCCGTCTTACTTTAATATTAAGAAAGATAAAGGCAGTGTGCCTGTTTAGCGGTAGTAAAGGAAAAACTAACCATTTACTCTACATAAATGAGTTGAAGCTCTTTTAATACGAATAAAATGAGATAGATTCTTTAATACATCAGTAGGGTGAGTAAGTTAATGAAGTCAAAGCTTAATGGCTCGAATCTATTAAACACTGTAAATACTTGGCAGTAACGTTACTTAGATATTCATCAGCTTTTGTAGATTGGACAAAATATCTGAATTAGCAAAGCTAGACAGAAGAACCAGGAAGAAGTTTATTATGAATGGAGAACTTCTTCCTAAAGCAAGATTATATTTACCTAGACAGCAACGTCGTGAAAGTTTAGTATCAGTGGGAATATAGATATGATAGTTAATTATGTATCTAGTTAGATAGATACGTAGGTTAGTCTAGAAACAGAAATATATTAAAAGATATACAATTAAATCTGTAGTTGAACAGAAATAAAATGAAAAGAAATGAAAATAATCTCAAATGATAACTAACTTGGATTGAGCCATGGTGGTAGCTGCACCGTGAAAGTGCATTTATATATATATATATATATATATATATATATGTAGGGAGAGTTTACAAAAAAAGCAAAAGACGAAGACAGGTGTTGTACAAAACAACCAGATGTATTAGTATAACGCTCAGGAATAGAAAACGTCTTTTACGTTTCGAGCCTACGCTCTTCTACAGAAAGAGACACAGAAAAAACAAGGAGAGAAAAACATGTGTATCATATATATATGAATAAGCTTTATCTTTTTAATTCATCTTTTATTTCCTTAAACTATAAAGCACATCATTTCTGCTAAACATATTAAAAGTATTTAAATAAGCAACATCTAAATTTATTTCGATTATATTTGAAAGTGCAGTTTTGATTAAATGGCAGGATTTAAAAATAACTTTTTGGGGACTCCTTGCTTGTGTTTTCAGATATGCAGGTTTACACCGTGAAATTTCCACGGGTCCCACTAATAACAATATTTCAAAAGTTAACACAAGGCATGCAATCTTTTAGAGCGAGAGGGTTTGAAAGTAGATTACATTGGCCCCAATGCTCTACTGGTACCATCCTGAAAGAATGAAACTCAAAGACGATTTCTAATATTTTAACTCAGAACATAAAGAACCAGAAGAAATACTGCTAAGCTTTTTGGCCGACGCACCAACGAATTCTGTCAGCTCACCGCCTTGATAACGATAATAACAATTCTTTCTACTATAGGCACAAGGCCTGAAACTTTGGGTTAAGGCTCTAGTAGATTATTTTGGCCCCAGTACTCAACTGGTATTTATTTATCGGAACTCGAACTTGAAAAGGATGAAAGGCAAATTCGACATCGGCGGAATTTGGACTCAATATAAAACCGGAAGAAATGCTGCCAAGAATTTTGTGTAACTCATGCTGGTTTTATTATACCAACAAAATGTACATGTACCGCTTGTTATAGGCGCAGGCGTGGCACCTTGGGCAAATGTCTTCTACTATTGCCTCAGGACAATCAAAGACTTGTGAGTAGATTTGATTGACGGAAACTAAAAGAAGGATGTCGTGTGTGTGTGTGGTGTGTGTGTGTTTGTGATGTCTGTGTTTGTTCCCCATTAATACTTGACAACCGGTATTGGTATATTTATGCCCACGTATATTAGCGTTTCGGCAAATGTAGAATATGTATTAAGCCTTAAAAATATCCTGGGGTCGATTCATGCAACTAAAACCCTTCAAAGTAATGCTCCAGCGTGCCCGCAGTCAAATGACTGAAACAAGTAAAAAGAACATATATATATATAATATATATATGTGTATATATATATATATATATAACAACATGATGCCAAGGATTCAGCGGTACATATGTTTCGGGCCTTTATTAGACGGATTTATAACAATGCATAATGTGTGTCTATGGCCTTCTTCAGCCGCGCACAACTCCTTCCACAAGGACATGTATTACATCAAAAATTCTTGGTTGGGGATGCAAATCCTCTCATTCGCGTACAACATAATGCGGCAACAGCATAAAAATGAAGCGTCCATCCCGTTCTTCTCTCAATGTAGAATATTTTTATGCTGTTGCCGCATTATGTTGTACGCGAATGAGAGGATTTGCATCCCCAACCAAGAATTTTTGATGTAATACATGTCCTTGTGGAAGGAGTTGTGCGCGGCTGAAGAAGGCCACAGACACACATTATGCATTGTTATAAATCCGTCTAATAAAGGCCCGAAACATATTACCGCTGAATTCTTGGCATCATGTGTTATTTTTGATTAATTTACTCCACCACCTACACCACCAAACGGTATATACAGGTGCTTACAATTATCAAGTACTCACCCCGAATTTATATATATATATAATATATATATATATGTGTGTGTGTGTGTGTGTGTATGTGTGTGTGTGTGTGTGTGTGGGTGTATGTATGTATATATATATGCATGTATATAATATATATATATATATATATATATATATATATATATATATGTATTGTATATTGTATGTATGTATGTATGTATGTATGTAATGTATGTATGTATGTATGTGTGTCATTGTATTTATTTTGT
>NC_043004.1:28027370-28047370 GCF_006345805.1 Octopus sinensis
AATACTACCGGATTGTCCTCTGCCAGTCACCATTCCAGTACCTGTCATCTATTGCTGTCGAATATACCCTACCACACACGAAATTTGTGACTTTATGTAGCAGCAGCAGCAGCAGCCGTGTAATAGTAGTAGTAGTAGTAGTAGTAGTAGTAGTAGTAGTAGTAGTAGTAGTAGTAGTAGTAGAAGAAGAGAAAGAAGAAGAAACCCTTCCTAGTGTAGAGACGGGCAACAATAATAATGCTTGAGCAAGAGCGACAGACAGACAGAAATTGTAAATCTAAAATAACAGTAACATCATTAACTACGTTAGTAATTATAACAGTAGTGGCAATAGCTACAGTTGCTCGGCCATTAGCAACAACAGTAAAAACAACGGCAACATTTGTGACAACACTAGCAACAAGCCTGTGGGGGATTCGCCATAGGATCGCAAACCTATAACAAATGTCTGTCAAATGACCGGAGAAATGTATACTGAAGATTTGAATTCGAGTTACAGTTTGTCTGGATATAAAAGTGAGAGGGGTTATTGGAGGAATGTCTCTGCATATTGATCTGCGGCAGAGAGACTGAAATGAAGATTTACAACAACGGCATAGCAACAACATATGTAAAGGCAGCATTAACAACGCAACAGCATTATCAACAACAGCCGCAACAAAAGCATCATCATCATCATCAACAACAACAACAACAGCAACAACAATAACAAGAGTGACACTATTAGCAACGCATGCAGTCACATTATCAACATTAGCAACAGCTACAATAAAACCAACTTTATCAGTAACAGCAGCAACGGTAGGAACCACAACACCATCAGTGCCGTCCAAAAACTTGGACCTGGAGATCTCCATTTCCAGCGACTTCGAGGGCCACCTCCCAGTGGTGTCGGTCGTCAACGAAGAGCCCTTGACTACAAGAAGACGACCAAAGTTTTTTTTCCCAGGGTCTGGGATCTCCCGCCCCTAAGCCCTAGACCATCACCTAATCACCCTTACCCGTCTTGTTGCTTAACAACAACAACAACAACAACAACACCAGCAGCGGCAGCTATGATTGTAAAAGCGGCGGTAGGCATTAACTGCTAAACCAGTAAAAACAAAGACTATAAAAGCATTAGCAAGAACACCCGCCGCAACAGAATCAACACAACAACAAAAAAGAACAAGGGCAACACCAGGAGTGAATGCAACATTAGTAACAATAGCAACAATACCAATAGCAATAACTATAGCAAGAACAGCAGCACTAGCAAGGAGTAGCTGCAACAGCAGCTATAACAATAGATGCAACGTCAGCTGCAGACCAATAGCAACAGTATCAACAGCAGCAATGACATTAGCTGTATTACCAGCTGCAACCACAATAACGTTAGCAACAGCAATGCGACTAGCAACAACAGCAACATGAAAGACAGTAGCACTATCAATAGCAATGTTGATAAGAACAGCAGCTGCAATATTAGGAGCTGTACAAAAACAACAATTATAAGCAGGACATGATTTGCAACAAGAGCAGCACCTGCAATGCTAGCACCAAAAAGAAAAACTGAACCAGCAAGAACACCTGCAGAAACAACGACAACATTATAGTTAGCAACAACTGCAGTAACAACAATATCAACAATAATATTGGCACCAGCTAATACAAGAAGAAAAATATGGAGTAATGGTTCCATGAATTTCTAGAAATAGCAACCGAATTCTTTCAAATCATATCCAACAGTATAAAATTACATGGGCACACTGGGCAATGTGATTCTAGAAATAGATAAAAGACTGGATGGTTATGGCTGGAATACTATATTGAACGTAGGTATATTTGATCAAAGGCGAGCGACCTAGGGTTAAACAGTAATGGCAAGAAATATCTTCAGCGGCAGACAACAACAACAACAACAGCAACTACTACAATATTAACAACACCAGCACCAGAAACATCAGCAATATTAGCAACATTATTAGCAAGAAGGAACAAAAGCAATATCAACCACCACCACCACCACCACAACAACAACAACAACAAGCATTGTGCTGCTGAAATTGGTGGTGGTGGTGGTGGTGGTGCTGAGGGTGTTGGTGCTGTGTGAATTCCATATGTTGAGTTGTGTTGGCTGCTACAGGTAATGCTACTTCTATCCAGACGGTTACCATAGTAGCTATTGGCACTGACGTTGCAGCTGCAACTATCTTTCGCTGCCTTCCACTACTACTAATACTGCTGTTGCTACTACTGGTGTTTATGTTGTTGCTATCGGTTGAAACTGTACGTTCTGCTATTACCGTCGCAACACTGCTTCCTCTATGAATGTTCTTGTTCTATTTTAAGCTTTCCCCCAAAATGGTTATCGTATTTGGAATAGAATATGTGTACACACATATTGATACACGTAGTTGCACACAGCTACACATAGAAACCTTTGCACGTAGATATGTACACACACTTATATGCAAGCATTATCTAGGCCATACGCACACAGATAAACTAAGTAAGCTCCACACCACACAATTATGAAAATAAATATAAGTAAATATATATATATCATATATATATATATATGTATGTATAATGTATGCATATATATATGTGCATATATGTGTGTATATATATATATGTATATGTACATATGTATATATATATATTGTGTATATATATGTATGTATAAATGTATGCATATATATATGTGCATATATGTGTGTATATATATATATATATATATATATATATATATATATATATATATATATATATATATATATATATATATATGTATATATATATATATACATACATATATATTATATGTACATACTATATATATATGTATATATGTGTATCTATATATATATATGTATGTATATATATGTATATGTACATATGTATATATATACATACCTATGTATATCTAAATATTTATACATACATATACATACATAAATCATTGTCTATATGTGCATATATCTTAATAATTAGACACGCATGGAAGAAAAATAGAACTCAGTACGCAAAAGCAGTGTATATAGCATAAGTGGCTCAAGTAGAACGCACGAAAATCTCGGTCCCTGAGCAGCATATATATATATATATATATATATATATATATATATATATATATATATATATATATATATATATATAGAGAGAGAGAGAGAGAGAGAGATAGATAGATAGATAGATAGATAGATAGATAGATAGATAGATAGATAGATATAGATAGATAGATAGATAAGCATATATATATACATACATATATATATATATACATACATATATATATATGTGTATATATATATTGATGTCTGTGAAAGAGGGAAGGCGAAAGAAAGTGTCTGTGCATATGTGTTCTTGTATATGCAGGGTCAGTGTGTGCAAAATTTGTAGTGAATAATCTTTATAATCCCAAATGAAGACAATGATGGTGCTATAGAGGTTGAAAAGTGGGACGTGAAACCTCACACCGTTATACAGTAAATGAAATCAAAAATTTTCACGTGCATAGATGCACATTAAATTGCTTTTTGATCTTTCCATATGTATCTAGCACTTTCTCTTGCATTTCCTCTTTCTGTCTCTATGTGTCTGTCTGTCTCTATTTATGTATGTATGTATGTATGTATGTATGTATGTATGTAGGTAGGTGTGTATGTATGTATGTATGTATGTAGGTATGCATGTATGTATGTATGTATGTATGTATGTATACACAGGATACATATGCGTATATACTGGCATGACTGTAACTGTGTTCTACAGGTAACCTTAAGCTTTCGAGAGTGTCTCCGTAAAATTAAATATTTTACTGAATTATATATCTTTCAGAACCAATTTACGATTACTGATTGTATCTTTGGCAGCGTGGAATAATCTACAAGTATTTCGAAAGCATGTATTTCAATCTCAACCACTGACAAGGGAGTTGTTGTGATACTGTTGCATTTTATGAACAATCATTTTTCGTACCTCAACTCGTACTCCAGCGAAAGTCCCAGTAGTGACCCCTAAAGATGTTTTAGATCAATTAATATGTTACCACGTCAGCTTTATTCGTCATAACTTTGTTTAGACTTTCTTCGCTGAGATCGTGATATGCTATTTTGCAACCTCTATGTTGTAACCTCTAATTTCACCATTCAAAATGCAGACCGAACCTACTCCTTCCCTGGTGTTCCTACATCATAATATAGACCTACCGAAAGCAAACTAGGATAGATTTATTCACGGTCTATCATTTGTCGCTCTGTTTTTCCTACCCACCATCATCAAACTATCTTGGCAGATATTTTAAGATACAGTTATTAACATATGTTCAAACATCATCACATCAAACTTTTTGAATAAAAATAGATGCAGGCTCACAGGAAAACAAAGCTCTGTCAGCTGAAATAATGCAGTAGCGATAACTCGGCCTCCCAGATCATAGAAATATCACCGGAATAAAAAAAGGAAATGTGTCATGTCCGGAACATCATTAAGGCCATCATTATTAAGTTTTGCCGAGGAAGACTGAAGTATTGACAAATTAATTAAGATTCTAAGTGTTCAGTTTTATTATAAAAGAGATGGTCACTTCTTGATCTACCGGTCCACAGACTAATCAAAACAGCATTCTCCGCACCGATACTATAGAAATGACGGACAGTCTACAAAGCTGCTTCGTTTCCAGTGATCCTGATGTGTTTGACTTTGGCCGTATCAATGACGTTAAATCCTCAAAATATCCTCCCTAACGTTATCTTTAGCTTCCCCGATATCACAGCACAACTCAGCAATAGGCCTCGATAGATACTTTGCTAGTGTCTTGAAGTAAAATCGACATCAATTGCATCTCATCTCGTTAATTTGGGATACATGCTCTTTAACTGAACATTTTTGAATATTTTCTAGCACAGTTCGTCATTCCATATTTGCACAAAAACCCCCAACACAATTGCAGTTAACTATTAACTAATATTACATAACATTGATATAAATGTATTGAGATTGAGAGTAAATGATTTCCTGGAGAGCAACAATCTTCTAGATTACGTTCAGCGTGGCATGATCTGCTTCATTTAGCTGCTATACATGACATTACTAATAATTTGAATGTCTTGAGGGAGGAGTCAGAGCAGAAGTCATGTATCTTGTCTCAACCACAGAAGAATGGACCGTAGCATGATTTTTTGTGAAAAGTCGTAGAAAACTACTGCAGTGGACAAAATGTTTATTACTGCGTACGTGCGTGTGCGGGCACACACACACACACACACATACACACACACACACACACACACACACAAACATGCTCGTGTATTAAAACTACATATGTATTAAAACTGTTGAAATAGTAGATTCATACTTCTAAAGTCCCTTTCATCCATGGCAAATACTTGAAACTGAAAGCTTAGATAAATTATGGAGCAATTTTAATAGATATTCATGAATATAGATTGAGTTGTCCCCAAATGTATTGGAATATGTAAACGTACACAGATGCGTTGTGTTAAGCGCCAGAATCTACCTCAAGTCTGAACCGTTGGTGACCTTCTAGAAAATTCAAATGTAAGTGATAGTGAAGTTTCGTTTATCTATCCACGCCAATCCTCTCAAACAGGCAGTGCAACATGCTACATGCACTTGGTCACAGATGTGCTGTCTCTTCTCTCTGCACATGTGTCTCTTACATGCATTAACATGTAGAAATGGAAGTTAAACATCAATTTATTGATCTCATCAGTCCCCGGGGTTTCACAAAGGTCAGAGATATTGTCCAACCTTTCCCGATTATATAATAAATATACAAAGAAATAAATGCATAAATAACTGAATAGATAAAGAAGACGAATAAATAGATGGATAAATAGATGGATAGACAGATAGATAGACAAACACATAGACAGAGAAATAGACACAGATAGATAGATAATTAGAAAAACTGATCGATAATTAGATGAATATAGAGAATTGCATAGGTAGATATATAAATAATTGAATAGCGAAGTAGATAGGGATCTAGACTGATAAATATTTAGACAGCCATGAGATAGATGGATAGACAGACAAACAGATAGATAGATGGATAGATAGATAGATAGATAGATAGATAGATAGACAGACAAATAGATAGATAGATAGATAGATAGATAGATAGATAGATAGATAGATAGATAGATAGATAGATAGATAGATAGATAGAGTGATAGATAGATGAATGGATAGAGAGATGGGTGGATAGATAAAAAGTTAGATGAATATACAGATTAGTCGATAGATAAGTAGTTAAATAAATAAACAAATAAATAAGCGTGAGAAAGACACGTAAATAAATATATTGATAGGTAGAGAGACAGGTAGATAAATAGACTGACGGATAAACGGTTTGATAGACAGAGAGATTTGAGAGAAAAATAGATGAGTAAAGTGAGATATGCATTGGTAAATAGATAAATGAACTGATAGGTTGATAAAAAGATAGGAAGAAAAATAGATGGATTGCTAATAAGACAGACGGATAGCTTGATAGTAAGATAACCAGACTGATAGATCGATTGGTGGAGACAGATGCATATGTATATTCACAGTAAATATTTATATACATGTGGGTTCATGGAAAATATATGCATATCATTATGCAACAAGACGTTTTATGCATATATTGTGACGAGCCAAAATATCTCATTTTACGTCATGTGAAGTTATGTTGTTGACAATATTTGAACGCTTACGTTACTGATACCTATTTTACTGTTTAGGCAAATACTAAAGACAATCAACAATGAAACTATAGAAATAACACCCAAATCTTCCTCATATCACACTTTACCGTCTTAAAACCTATGTAGCCTTAGTTATAAGGATGCAATGCCAGTTATATTAACCTGGAAGGAACTGGAATACCTCCACCCGATCAGGATTGACGTGGGCTAATCAAACCACCACCACCACCACCACCAAAACCACCACCACCATCACCATAACAATAACAACAACAACAACTGGTCACTGTTTTTGTTATTACATTTTATGCACCTTACAATATCAAAATATTCTTTTCTACTATAAGTACAAGACCTGAAATGTTTTTGGGGAAGGGACCAGCATATTACATCAACCCCAGTGCACAACTGGTACTTATTTCATCGAATCTGAAAGGATGAAAGGTGGAATACAACATCGAAATACTGGCTACTTTTGTTGCTCCTAACTCCTCAGATGTAAGTTCGAAACATTATAAGCCAAGGTGACGTGACTCTCTACATCAGGACGAAACATTCTGGAGGTAACACTAAACTACCGTTAAGCTGAAATAACATACAACTAAATGTCACATTAAACTAAAGATTCTATTTAACCAAGAGTACCAATTAATCACGTGCCTTATAAGGGTTTCTAGAATATTTATATGTAGAAAATCTTTGACTCACATAGAGAAGAGCTTAACAATTTTCAGCATCCATCCTGTATCGAAATAGATAAGCTAAAATGAATTATGCAGATATGATTACATAACCAGAAATGTATGACAATTTCTAGATGTCACACAATTTGACAGGGTACACAAACCATGTCTTAATTTCTTTGAAGCTTACGTTAGTATATATATATGCTAAATACGGTCTACCCTGCCTTCAAAAACTACCACACATGCACACCGTACATGGATGGTTGGATAGAGAGATGGGTGGACAGATAAAAAGTCAGATGGATATGAATTACAGAAATATATATCTATGAAATAAAGAAATATAATTCATACCTCACACCTTTTACACTCACCACTTCTCTGAAATGAAACAGAAAGTATAAAAGAAAGGAAGAGAGAGAGAGGAAGAAAGAGAGAAAGAAAGAGAGAGAAAGAGAGAGATAGAATTGTATTCTGGTAGATGTTAGTACCATCAGGTCTCACAATATTTTTCTCAATATCAGGTGCCGTCATCGCATGTCAGCTGGTCTTTGTATTCAAAATCGAAGCTTCTATATTAAGCATAGGCAACCTTTTTAGAGAAGCAGGCTGCATGAGAGAAAGTTAATCATCGTGTGTGCCGCATTACTAAAAATATCCACGGTAACTTTAGGTAGAATGCCCTTCAGAAAGTTCTGCGGGCGTAATTTGTCCATTACGGTTCTAGATGGTAAACCGGGATCATGGAAATAACGGTCTAATCTCCCTCATTTCTCACAGTCTTTAATAAAAGATGTATCAAACAATGCGGTATTTGATATAGAAGCAGAGGGGATGATTAGGACAGATATGAGATTAAAAAACTAAGCTTACTTTGATCCTACAAGGGGAGATCTTTACTCAGTGGTTCGACCTGTTAGAAATGGTTGCGAAATGTTCCCCTGAGCATCCCATTCTGTCTTTTTAAAAAAGATACATAGGACAATGTATTATCTTGCTTTTATATTTGGGTCTTTTGTAACTTCATATTATGAAATGAATGAAGGGAAAATATGCAGTAGAGTTGTTTTGTGTATTTTATGTAAACATTAGTGCAAGCTGAAGGTGTAGAAAGAGCAGATAAATTAAGGGGAATAAGGGAAATAGGGTGAAAAGCAAAGAGAGATAGATATATAAATAAATAGCTAGATAGATAGATAGATAGATAGAGAGGATGATATATATATATATATGTATAAAATAGGCGCATGAGTGACTGTGTGGTAAGAAGCTTGCTTTCCAACCATGCTTCCGGGTTCATCCCCACTGCATGGCACCTTGAGCAAGTGTCTTCTACTATAGCCTCGGGCCGACCAAAGCCTTGTGAGTGGATTTGGTAGGCGGAAGCATATATATATATATATATAGAGAGAGAGAGAGAGAGAGAGATAGATAGATAGATAGATAGATAGATAGATAGATAGATAGATAGATAGATAGATAGATAGATAGATAGATAGATAGATAGATTGATTGATACATATATATAGGGAGTGAGAGTGAGAAAGAGAGAGAGAGAGAGCGAGGTTTAGCCTGAATAATTGGATTAATTGTTGCTAAAAGAAGAAAAAATGTGGATGTGCAATGTGAAATGTTGCAGCGTATGGTTTATAACATGAAGAACCGAGCCTCCTATACTGATATGTTATTGACTCGGAAGGGATGACACGCATGGAGAGAAGACCCCAAAGGATTTAAACATAGAATAAAGAGAGAAACCCTTAAATATGGTAATGAATGAAGGCATGTTGTTCTTCTCTTTCTCTTTCTCTTTCACAAAGTTTACGTTGAAATAATCATTGATTTCATAATAAAAAAAAAAAAACTCTACCTGTGACAAGAAACAGAGAAAGGAAAAGAGATATTGAAGAAGAAAGAAATATTTCAGTCTCGGACAAAGGAGAAATAACTAATGAGTTAAAATAAAGGCCAAACAATGAGGAAATAGCAAAACAACAACAAAACAACAGCATAAAAACCCCAGCAAAAATAGGCTTGGAATTATCAATGTGTGACATGAATAACTTATACGAGGGGCGTTCAATAAGTAATGCCCCTGACCCACTTCCCATAGCAGCAGAGCAACGAAACTTGAAACAGTCATTGTCTTTTTCTACATAGGAACCACCCAGAGTTACGCATTTCTCCCATCGTTTGATGCAGCTCTGAAGACCGTTTTTGTAGAAGACCCCAGCTTGGTCCTCCAACCACGACGTGACTTCAGAAATCAAGGCTGCATCATATGGGAAACGCTTTCCTTTCAAAAACAACTTCATGGCTGGGAAGAGGTGAAAATCAGAGGGTGCAAGGTTAGGAGAGTAGGGGGATGGGGGATGAGTTCATAGCCGCACGCCTGTCCTTCTGATCTGGCGACACGCGAGTTGTGGATCGGAGCGTTGTCCTGCAGGAGGAGGATGCCTTTGCTGATCTCGCCCCGCCTCTTGATTTTGTTAGCTTCTCTTAATTTCCTCAAAAGTGAAGCATAATAGACTCCTGTAATTGTGGCACCCTTTGCCAGGAAATCTGTCTTCACTACTCCGTCCTGGTCCCAGAAGACTGTAAGCATGACCTTGCCAGCGGAGGGCTGCACCCTTGCCTTCTTTGGAGGAGGTGAGTCACGGTGCTTCCACTGCATTGACTGGGCTTTGGTCTCTGGATCATAGTGATGGAGCCAGGTTTTATCCTATGCAATCAGTCTTTTGAAAAATTTTGACTCATCTTCTTGGCACATCTCCAAATTCATCCTCGAGCAATCGACGCGTTCTTGCTTCTGGAAAGGTGTGAGCAACCTGGGAATCCATCTGGCAGACACCTTTTGCATATGCAAATGGTCATGAATGATAGTTTCCACAGACCCGGTACTAATCTTGACCTCATGGGCTATTTGGCGAATAGTTATGCGTCGATCTTCCAAAATGGCAGCCTCAACTTGACAGACAGATGCCTCATCAATGGCAGAAGGGGGCAACCAGATCTGGGAGCTGTTTCCACAGAGTTCCGACCATGTTTGAATTCACGATGCCAGCGTTTTACAAGGTCATATGATGGGGCATCATCACCATAAGTTACTTTCATTTCATCAAAAGTCTCCCATGGTGTGGGTCCTTTCAAATACAAAAACCGGATCACTTGCTCGACACTCAACATGCTCCATTTCACACTTGCCTCAGTTCAAACAACTGTAAAATAGGAAACCACAATTAGTTCAGAGCTGTAATTTGCCACTTAATCTATAGAGATGTAAATAATTGCACATGCAAAATTTCAGCTAGATCAAACAAATGTAAGTGGGTCAGGGGCATTACTTATTGAACGCCCCTCGTAAACGGAAAAGAATACTTTAAATTTTAAATCCAAGAACATAATAATAAATTAAAATTTGAGTTAAAATTTAGAAAATTATATATTTCTTTACTGCCCACAAGGGGCTAAACATAAAGGGCACAAACAAAGACAGACAAACAGATTAAGTCAATTACATCGACCCCAGTGCGAAACTGGTACTTAATTTATCGACCCCGAAAGGATGAAAGGCAAAGTCGACCTCGGCGGAATTTGAACTCAGAACGTAACGACAGACGAAATACAGTTAAGCATTTCGCCCGGCGCGCTAACGTGTCTGCCAGCTCGCCGCCTTAATTGGAACAATTATAACTTCAGCCAAATGTAGCTGAAAATATGAATAATAAAAAGAGCTATATAACAGACTAAAGAATTATTAACACGTGATCTTTTAAAAATTCTAATAATTTAATGTTTTTCTTTTTGTTTGCAATGATGAATTATATCATTAGCTCAAGCGCAGAAATCTGACGAGTGATCCTGCTGACTATATCATCGCTATTCATGCCTGTTACATATTTTATTGTCCCCCAAAAGACTTAAAAATCAAAATTGACTTTGGCGTGATTTGAAATCAAAATGCAGTTACGTAGCTAATATTTCATGACATCTTGTCCTCCACTTGACTGTTTTGCTAATCATTGTCTCTTTCATCATCATCATCATCATCAAAATCATTGTTGTCGTCGTCGTCGTCGTCATCATCATCATCATCATCAACATCATCATCATCATTATCATCATCATCATCCTCATCATCGTCATCGTCATCATCGTCATCATCGTCGTCATCTTCGTCATCGTTATCATCATCATCATCATCATCATCCTCATCGTCGTCATCGCCATCATCGTCGTCATCGTCGTCATCATCATTATCATCATCATCATCATTATCATCATCATCATCATCCTCATCATCGTCATCGTCATCATCGTCGTCATCGTCGTCATCGTCATCATCATCATCATCCTCATCGTTGTCGTCGTCGTCATCGTCATCATCGTCGTCATCGTCGTCATCGTCATCATCATCGTCATCATCATCATCGTCATCATCATCATCGTCATCATCATCATCGTCATCATCATCATTTGCTGGTGTTGACTCCTTCAGGCTTTTAAACTTAAATAGATAGAAAGAGAGAGAGAGAGAGAGAGAGAGAGAGAGAGAGAGGAGAGAGAAGTAGATAGTCCGAAGACTCTTAATGCATTTCAAGTATAACTGAAGAAATTACTTTTCGTCTTGGATATTATTTCAAACAAGGGCTAGTGTTCAGCGATTTGTAATGTCTATCCCATACTGGGTTTACACAACGAGCTAGGTTTTTTAAAAGTGTTTTAGTTTAGTCAGAACATGAGTCCTACGAAAGTAACTACACGGTCCCACGAAAGTAACTACAAAATATTTAAAAACAAACAAACAAACAAAAAGCATTAATGAAGACAAGCAAATGGTATGAAATGGCAAAACAGAAAATCCCAAATACGAAACATGAAATTCCCAAACACAGCAAACAGCACATTTGGCAGCAACTTTAGTCAAGAACACTACACCTACATGTACTTTCCCAAACGAATTTCAAGCGAACATTAACGAAACACTAGTATTTGCAAGTGTTCTTTTGATCAAGAAAAACTAAATACAGACCATTTTGTTGAAAGAAGTAACAACTGGAAGAATTTTGCCCAGAAAATCCCAAACAAGGAAGACCACATCTGTAATTTTCAGCCTATAAAGCTGTTAAATGGAAATTTCAAAATTTTATCTAAAGAAGTTGGCGATAGTCGTCGATGGTCAAATGAGTGATACGCAAGCTTGAGCCGTCCTGTACAGGTCTATCTACAACCTTCACTTTCGGTCCCGTATTCCTCAGTTGGATTGCAGCAATGTAGAGCGACATTTGCTCAGTGCTGAGAATGCTTGGTCACATATTGGAAGCATCCTTCATCATGTACTCGGCCCGTCAAAGTTTTCCCTTCTCATTTCTTCTACTATATTTTTTAACAGTTGAGCCACCATTGCAGATACTAGAGTAGTTAAGGGGTATCTGCATAAGCTAGAATAACGAAGTGATGTGACAGTATATGCTGACGACATCGCTGTCACAGTATCAGACACCAGAGAAAGCTATCTCTGGAAGTCTGACAGACCTTGTATCGACTCTGCCATACATTGCCGCCTGATCGTCGTACCTTGCACCAGTTTCACGTCTGAGTAGCCTGAAATATTTGCTCTTCCACTTTCCATGCAAGGAACGCATTCTACTGGTCAGGAGGTATCATTTGCTATCAGCTGCTTCCTTTGCGAGAATCATCCTGTCGCCTTCCTTTGGGTGGGAAAGGCTGACAATGTTTACTTGTTTGGTGGCTTTAGCGAAAGTGATTGTATGGTAGACAGGGTGAAAGTACTGAAGAAAGACACTTTACTCATTCACTTGAAAAGGAAAGTGAAGGTGGAGTGGGAAACAGAAATAATGTATATTTAAAGCGGTTTGCTTGCCTGGAATGCTGAGTTCAAATCTAACCATGTGTATAGTTTCGAATGGGACGCTACCTTCCTCCACTGCGTTGCTCTAGACGCGTTGAATGAATATGATTTTCTTTTTGCTCTACCTCAGTGCTCACGGAATCTTGTCTATTTTCCTCTTTTCATTTACGCATTTTATATATGAAGGAAACCGGGGATCTAACAGGAGTTGGAAATGATTTGGTGGAGAGGATGTTATTGATGTTGGCGCTGATAGAGGTTTGAACTATTAGATTAAAATGTGGTAGTAATTTTTCAGGAATTACTTGTAATATTGATAGTGATTCCTTGATCGAGTACGATATCCGTCCGTTTTATTAGAAAAATGTCTGATATATGCATGTCTGATGCACATGGCTGATACACATGTAGAATGAAAATATATTGTCTTCAGCTGATCAGCTCCCTTTTGAGCAGCCCGTAATCAGAGTCCAAGTTCTGACCCTCATCAACACACATCACCACGATTATTGATGTCTTTTATAAAGCTGATATTGTAGGGAATTATCTATTACTACTGGAGAAGCAACTGAACTGAATGCTAATATTTACATTTTCAATGTGTTATAGCCTTGCAGTAATTATTCTCAGTTGACTTGACTGGAACATCTAAGGATTAATTGATTTGGCTACAGAAGAAATTACGTGTTACATGGTGTGAGAAATATCGGCAAGTAGATTAAAGATACAAAAGCAAGCGGTGAAGCAAAAGGGAAAAGCCATCGAGGTCTTGTTACACAGCACTAATTTCTTGACTTATCATATTTAGTGTATTTATCATTCAATAGTAGTTGAATAATATTCTTAACGAAGCTTTTTTGTCGCAGTCGGCGTCTTCCAATCAATCTCACTAATTCAGTTTTAATTGAAATCAAATTTAGTTTTCTTTTATTATGTGTGACTAGTGTTAAGCTACATTTAGATATAAATACTTAAAATCTGGTGCTGTAGAACAAAAGTTGAGAGATAAAATGTATAGACCAAACTGGTCTGGCGGAAGGTAACGTCCGACATCGACAATGTGAATCCACACCATTCTTTTAATTTTGATTACGAATTGTTATATTGATATTAATATGAAGGAGAAATGTTAAAGGAATATATTGGTAAAGGTTTCGTAAAATTTTATCTGTTAGAAAAAAGATATTTAATTTTAATTCTCAAATTTTTATCAATTTTTGCGTGATATTAAAGGGCATACTCAGGCATACCTAAAGATTTCTGCCCCCGCCCCTGAATTTGGATGATCATAACTTTCAGAAAAATGAATATTTTTTAATGAAATCTTCTACGAATATGTGTTATATCATATAGATTTCGAATATACAAAATTTTGGGGTTAAGTGCTTTAGGAGTGATGAGATGGGGAATTTCGGAAAATTCACTGGAGTCCTCTTCAATCAAGTTTTACTTTCAAGAAAATGGATACTTTTTAATGAAATCCTCTACGAATATACTTCGGACTTTGTAGATTCCGAGGACATAGGAATTTTGAGGGGAAAACAATCGAGGGTTATTTTTGAGAACTGTTCCCCACTTGGGGGTGTTTCGAAAAAGTCTTCCATATTTGTTTCTTTTTCTCCGTTTTGTGCATTTGTGCAATGCAGACAAACGAAGCCGTCACCAGAAAACTCGTTATGCTAAAAATAACAGCTATAGGTCTGGTACACAGAAATATGTTATTAAGAAAACTTATCTGTTGCATACGTTTTTTTTTCATTTGAAATAAATTCCTAGGTAAACGATTCTAAAAGAAAGGCAGTAGACACCAGAAGCAAAATTAAGGAATATTTTTCATACCCAGTTAAATATAGAAGTGTAAAGTATAATTTGTTACATAATCTCTATAATAAGCATGATATTGAATGGAATAATTCCTCGTTTGAACTTGTTATTTACATATGTAAGTGCGTGTGTGTGTGCGCGCGCGCGCGTGTGTGTGGTAGAAATCTACGGATACACAAACGCGCAAAGAGGAGAAAATGAAACAAATATGGACGATTTGTTCAGAAACACCCCTTAGTGAAGAACAGTTCTCAAAAATAACCCCAAATCCCATGTCCTCGAAATCTACATAGTCCGAGGTATATTTACAGAGAATTGCATTAAGAAATATCCATTTTCTTGAACGTTAAGACGAATTGAAGAGGACTCCGGGGAATTTGTGAAACTTCTCACCCCACCCCATCCTAAAACACTTTCCCACCAAATGTTTTATATTCGGAATCTACATGATATAACACATATTCGTAGAAAACTTCATTATAAAAATATTCATTTTTCTGAAAATAATGATCATCCAATTTCGGGTGGGGTGGGGGCAGAAATCTGTAGTTATGCACACTACTCATATATGAACTATTCTTTTTCTTAAGCGTACACACAACAAAAGATAAAAGAAAACACAAATCGATACAAAGAGTTCTAATATTTATCTTCATAAGTCTAAATTATCTTTATATATATAAAACTGAGAATGTCTGTCTGTCTGTCTATGTGTTTCCCTAAAACTTGAGAACTACACAACCAATTTCATTCAAATTTTACACATGCCTTACTTAGGGTCCGGGGAGTGTCATCGGCAAAAGATATTTTTAACTTTTTGCCTAGGGCGAGCCCATAGCAATATCGTATCTTCTCCACTACGATTCCCTAAAACTTGAGAACTACACAACCAATTCTATTCAAATTTTACACATGCCTTACTTAGGGTCCATGTAGTTTCCTGGGAAAAAGAAATGTTCAACCCATAGCAATATCATATCTTCTCCACTATTTCAGTATTACGTGTTAAAAGTGAAACAAAAACGTTTCTCTATTTTATGTCAGATATTTTCACTTTAACAGTAAAAATAATAATAACAATTGAATTATATGTAGTAAGTAATAATTAAAATCAAACTAAAGTATATTATAATCGTAACATAAAAAAAAGTAAAAATAGCAATTGGTATAAAATTGCATCAATGACTTGAACTTGAATAAGTGGTTTCACATGAATGGGAATAAATTAAAAATAAAATTAGAGTGCAGAAATGGAATAGTCCAGATGGATAATAAAAAATTAAATTAAAGAAAAGACTATTGTCTATAAAGTATACAATGTAGAGAAAAAAGAAGATTTGAAAACATGGAGGAAAGCACCTTCGAAAAGTGTCTTGGTGCGACTATGAAAGGTATCTAATCAGAGGCGGTAAATTCGCCACAATAGAAGTAAGGTTCGAGTCAACGGAGCGTGCAAGGGAGTACTCGACTCGAACTTGCAAAGTGGAAATATTTTAATTTTACCTTTGTATCTGGGACGTAGGACGTCACGGAAAAAAATTCTAAATGCCCCCCCCCCCGCCAGAAGTAGAGGTAGGCTGGATTGTAGCCACACTTCTATACAAGAGGGAGGACAAGATACAATTGATCGAAATTACAAGTACGGGCTAACAATTCCAGTCTGTTATATATTTTGAGTATTGTTATCACTAGCGATATCAAGATATAACTTTGTATTTTGTATTTTATGTGTAGATGTATATATATGAATGTACATGTAATATGTACACATATATATACACATATATACATGCACTAGCACTATAACTCGGCAACGACGGGTCTTTAATGCAAGTTTTTTTATAAAAAACAAAATTTTCTGCTCAATTTTTTGGAGTATGAGTTTTTAAAGTCCATTTAAGAAACACACAAAAACCGTTAGATTCACTTCAACATTTAAATTTAATTTGCCCAAAATATTTTCGCCGCTTTGAGACTGCGACCTGTTCACTGACAAAATTCCGTGCTGCAATTGCTTTCGTTCCAGCACACGATCTCAGATCAGGTCACTTGCTATGCAAGTAAGTCCATATTTGAATAAATTATTTTAATAACACGATTATTTAATAGAATTATTTTTTATTATTTTGTCTCTATAATTAGTACTGAATCATGTAGTAGGGTTGTTCAGAAAAGTCATATGACAAAAATTCAAATATTTTAGCAGTCAATTTTCACTATTTTTAAATTTTTAAACGTGGGGATAATTATTTGCATGCTAATGACTTTATTTACAATTTATTTATTAATTTTGTAGTAAATAGAATATCATTATTTGTGGCTTTGGCTCTATGAGCAGTAATGAAGTCTGTAGTAAGGCCCTTCAGGAAAGACAAATGCTACTTGTAATTATATTCTATTCAATATTAATTTAATTTAATTTATTTAAAATAAAGTTATTTTATTAAATCTGTATCCTCATTTTTTCCCATTATTTTTAAAATTCTTTAAATATATTCATTTGTAACTTTGTCTCTATACAGTACCGAAATTATAGTATGTATATTATATCCAGAAAAGGCAAAGTTGCAATGATTATCATTCATTTTAAATTTAATTTCTTAATAAGAATTAGTCAAATGAAAAAAATCAAACTATTGTTTGAATTTTCTTGGAATATTTTTGAATTTAAAATGACTGCAAAAAAAAAAAACGGTATGTTTATATATTTTTAATTAAAATTTAGCTATTACTGTAATGCCTGTAAAAACACTGGACTAGCCAATGAAAAATGCGGACGCATACAAACAATATTCTTAACAATTAAACCTGGATATGTAGAGGACAAGAAAAACACTCATTAAAATTAGAGCTTAAAATATTGCCGCTAAAATTAAAATTTAATTTTTTTCTATTAATTCATTTAGTACAAAAAATAAAATCAAAATAAAAAAGGAAAAATGAAATTAATTCAATTTTTAAAAAAAGGAAAAAGTACCTAAGAGGAACTTTTTAACTTTAAATTTAGCAGCAATATTTTAAGCTGTAATTTTAATGAGTTTTTTCTTGTCCTCTACTTTTCCAGGTTTAATTAAGAATATTGTTAGTATGCGTTCGCATTTTTCATTGGATAATAAATATGGGTGAACAATATAGTCATTACCTAATATTTTACTTGGGTCACGTGACAAGAAATTGTCTAAATCTATACGGGGATGTCCCTTCATAAAGTAACGTTTATTTCTTCGGTTTCATCGCCGATGTTTCTATTGTATATAATGCAATCGCACACATAACAAGCATGCGCAGACAAACTTATACGCATATGTATATAAAGGTGTGTATTTGTGTGTGTGTATGTGTGTGTGTGTGTGTGTATTTATGTCGGTATTCTTTGCTGATTTTTATTGCACATGTTCCGCCACCTAAACCCCGCTCACAACGTACTTCTCGTGGAAGGCTTTTGTAGAAAATACTGCCCAATGTGTAGCATAATGGGATTGAATTCAAAATGAAGTGGTTGTGTAGTGTCCTCGGTGACCACGCATCTATATATGTAGCATCGAATATATTGGTTTTTTTAAAACTACTTCACTGGCTAATTGCGATACCAGCGCTTATCCTAGCGCTGTTATTCTAGTAGGTTGTTCCGAAAATAATGGCCGATTTCAGAAGCATAATTCTATTCTGGAAAAATTAACTATAGAAATGTTTTGATTAGTCAAAGAATGAACCGTCAGCATTTATGCATCTCTGCCACCGATGAGCGAAATTATTTGTACCTCGTTGATAAAAAACTTATTGGCTTTGATGCCAAGAAATCTTTGAAAGCTGATTCCACCGCTGGTTTGGATTTGAAAGTTTTATCACTTAAAAACGTGTTTAAATGCTTAAAAATGGTAGTCATTGGATGAAAGATCAGAAGAATATGGAGTATGTGGTAAAGTCTCGTATCCCAAGTTTGTGAGTTTCTGCAGCATCATTCTTCCAACATGTGTCTTTGCATTATCGTGGGGCAGAATTGGGTCACGCCTATTCACCAATGCAGGCTTCATATTTTGCAAGTGAGCATACATTTCAGCGAGTGGATTGCAATAAATCTTTACTGTAATGCTCTTATGGGTTGCAGAAAGCTGTAATGGACAACAACAATTGCAGACCACCAGACAGTCACCTTAATCTTTTAGTGATGCAACTTTGGTTTTGGGCAACGTTTGGAGGACTCATCATGATCAAGTCATTGACCTGATCGTTTACGGTTATCATAAAGGATCCACTTTTCATCAAAAGCTACTATTCGGTCAAGAAAAGGATCATTAGTGTTTCGCAGAAAGAACCTTGAGCACATTTCAGAACGCCGAATTTTTGATTTTCATTGAGCTCATGCGGCACCCATTTATTGAGCTTTTTCACATTTCCAATCTTCTGAAGATTGCGTAAGACAGTTGCAATACCGACACCAAGTGCTGGAGACATTTCTCTGACACCTTGACGTTGTTAACAATTACTTTCAATTGTTCATTGTCAAGATTGCATGGCGATCTCTACCTTCTCCATCTTCAAGGCTCTCATCACCACTACGGAATTTCTGAAAACACCTTCGCACTATGCAATCACTTGTGGACCTCTCTCCCTATATTCGGTTGATACTAGCAGCAGTTTGGGAGGCATTGTGCCTAAGCTTGAACTCAAGGTAAGTAAGCGAAGGTCCATTTTTGTCATGTTCATAATTAAGGGCGCCTATGCTTCAAGAATGTTTACAGTCTGAAATAAGTAGAAAATTATTTAAGAACATACATCAATTATTAAGTATGTCGAAATTCAACTAAAATACAATTAAAACACTATGATAAAATTGCGTTTCATAACACAACATTTAGAGGGGGCCATTATTTTCGGAACAACCTAATATATATCGCTGGTGGGGAGGTGAGTCGCTGC
>NC_043004.1:28052370-28079870 GCF_006345805.1 Octopus sinensis
CAGTACACACATAACGGAATATTTTTCATTCATTGCACGCTTGCATTATAAAGTGCATCATGCATGGCTGAATATAATTATGGTCGTCCTTCATTGAATCATTTAGTGATTATAGTTCGAATGACATATCTTTAATAGTTTTTATGACATATATGGTTTCATGTTTAGTTAAGCATGTCTTTAATTACATTTTTAGCGGACACTCTGCTTACAATCTGCTTTCTGTGATCAACACTTCTTTCTATGCATAAGATCAAATTATTCTTATTTCTAGCACACACACACACACACACACACACACACACACACACACACACACACACATACACACACACAAACAGACACACACAGATACAAACAAGGTTCTTATAGAAGTAGAGATAATAGTGATGCTTCTTTATTCGTCTCTGACGGAAGTTGAACAAGCGATACTCCTTTTTTTTTAGTTCTATTAGTAGATGACTCGATAAAAACATGTAAGAGTAAATATACAAATGAATTTATTAGGGCAGGATATCTATCTATCTATCTATCTATCTATCTATCTATCTATCTATCTATCTATCTATCTATCTATCTATCTATCTATCTATCTATCTATCTATCTACCTACCTACCTACCTATCTATCTATCTATCTATCTATCCATCTATCTATCTATCTATCTATCTATCTATCTATCTATCTATCTATCTATCTATCTATCTATCTATCTCTATTTCTTTCTCTGTGTGTGGTGTGTGAGTATGTGTATGTATGTATACATATATATATGGTTAAAGGGGAGCTATAAAAGAAAGTGATATATCAAACTGGAGTACGCCACAATTGGCTGGGTAGGATGATGCATATCATGCAGTTAAGTAGTTCATTATCGCAGCACAAAATACATCAATGAAAGGAAGATAATTGTTGTTTGTTAATCTGTAATTCTAATAGTATCCAAAAGTGACCAAAAATGAACGGAGCTTTAAGCGTGACGTTAAAAACATAATAAAAACAGACGAATGTGTTATCTGGTACTGCTACAATGAACAGTCATTATGGTGACGTAAACATGGTGCAGTCAGATATTCAGTATGCACTATATCCATAAAATTACGTAATACATTACGGATTCCTCAACTCATCAGGCTTGCAAAATATACAAGCGAGCAGCGACATGTTAATTAATCAATAGATCATCAACAAGTGAAATTTCGAATTGGAATTACCTACGTTTAAGGAATGTAAAGTGGATGAAATTACAGTCTGTCGATCACGAGGGTGGATAAACGGAATTAAATGTCACGTTTATGAATTTGTTTGCAGGATTTCAGATGTGAAATCGTGTGTTGAAACATTTCGGGGCGGTCATTTTTTTCTTGCCAAATAAACACACGCACTATATATTCGTTCTTCAATCATTTATTATTGTTGTTGTTTTATCTTATGTTCATTGACTGGAAATCTCTTCAGCGACTCTTCCATCCCACGTGTATCCTCCTGTTCTATTTAGTCCATGGATTATTCAACATGTCACTTAGAGAAAAGCGTAATGTATTACATAATCATATGGATATAGCGCATACTGCATATCTGACTGTACTATGTTTACGTCACAATAAAGGTTCTTAATGAAATGATTGTAGCAGTGCCAGATAACCCATTCGTATATTTTTTATTATATATTAATATTTACATAAACATACACATATTTATGTGTGTGAAAGTGTCAGTGTGTGTGTGTTTGTGTGTGTGTGCGCGCGTGCATGTTGATATATATATATATATATATGTTGCTTCTTTGTTTCATTTTACATGTCATGTCCTCAGATCACTCATTTACAATAACCTTTAATTTTTTTGACGTGACTCTTTTAAGTTATCTTCATACGAAAGAATAAAACATTTCTCTGCTATAAATATCATGCTTTGACAGCTGGTGCTGTTGTTATAGGGTGAATGGGTTTCTTTTGTCTAATATCCACAACAAACGAGCTAACATATGAATGCGTTATAAATATACATTAATCGTAATGTAGATGTGCTAGAAACATGCAATAATGTGCGTTAATGTTCTTTCATATGTTTGGGGGAACAATTTTGGTTATTCATGCACCGTGTTAGTGTGTTTCCTTGTTTTTCTTTGTATGACTCAAAACGTGACTGAATTAATTTCTTGCGAAATGATGGAGTAATATTGTTCCATGCGAAGGCGGCGAGCTGGCAGAAACGTTAGCACACTGGGCGAAATGCTCAGCGGTATTTCGTCTGCCGTTACGTTCTGAGTTCAAATTCCGCCGAGGTCGATTTTGCCTTTTATCCTTTCAGGGTCGATACATTAAGTACCAGTTACGCACTGGGGTCATTATAATCGACTTAATCCGTCTGTCTGTTCTTGTTTGTCTCCTCTGTGTTTAGCCACTTGTGGGTAGTAAAGAAATAGGTATTTCGTCTGTATGTTCTGAGTCCAAACTCCGCTGAGGTCGACTTTGCCTTTCATTCTTTCGAAGTCGATAAATTAAGTACCAGTTGCGTACTGCGGTCGATCTAATAGACTGGCTCTCACCCCCAAATTTTCAGGCCTTGTGCCTAGAGTAGAAAACAATATTATTCCATTCGTTTTACAATAATTTCCAGTCTTCATCTTGATTCTAAAACGAACCTGAAACCACTGTTCTATCTAAACGACATGTTCATGAGTGAAACGTAGACGGGCTCTTTGATTCTTCTTGGAAATGAGAGGTTTCTTTGCCAGTGCCCGAGCAAGCAACCCAGAATCTTGTAACCTCCGAGAAACTGTTTTGCGCGATACGTTGTCATCGGAAGTGACGCTAAACTCGCGGGATATCTCAGCAGCACTCTTAAACTTATTCTTCAGTGACATTCTAACGATCCTGTTTCTGTGAAGTTTAGCATCTGTCGATCCTGATTACTTAAAACGAGCTACAATTCGTTGCGCAACACTTCTGGGCCTTCCTACATTAGTTGCTATCATAGAATTTGACTTGCCTTCTTGGCGATGGCATACAATCCTTTGTTTTTCATCACAGGACACGGTTTGTCTCTCACAAGCTGCCATGTTGACAGTTCAATGTTCCAATCATGTAAGATCATAAGAAGTAAATGTCAGTCCATTAACAGTCTTCTAAACAACAAATACCTCGATTAGTAGTTCATTTTTTCTAAGTGATACTTAACTTTTGGCCGCTGCAATTTGGAAAATTATTACGAAATATTTATTCCATTCACGAAAGATAGATATTAGATATATTCTTTTATTCTGTTATTCTTTTATTTGTTTCAGTTATTTGACTGCGGTCATACTGGAGCACCGCCTTTAGTAGAACAAATCGACCCCAGGACTTATTCTTTCTAAGCCTAGTACTTATTCCATCGTTCTCTTTTCCTGAAGCGCTAATTTACGGTGACAAAATCACACCAACATCGGTTGTCAAGCGATGATGGGTGGACAAACTCAGAAACACACGCACACTATATACACACACACACTATATACACACACAAACACACACACATATATATGACGAGCTTCTTTCAGTTTCCGTCTACCAAATCCACCCACAAGGCTTTGGTCGACCCGAAGTAGAAGACACTTGCCCAAGGTGCCACGCAGTGGGACTGAACCTGGAACCATGTGGTTGGGAAGCAAGCTTCTTACCACATATCCACTCCTGCGCATATATCTAAACATGTGCAAAATATCTAGTCTCAACGTTTTGTTAATCTTCTATAATAACTACTTTAAAATACTTGTTCTTACTGACCTGGGCTGGCAAAAACGTTAGCACGCCGGGCGAAATGCGTAACCGAATTTCGTCTGTCGTTACGTTCCGAGTTCAAATTCCACCGAGGTCGACTTTGCCTTTCATCCTTTCGGGGTCGATAAATTAAGTACCAGTTGCGCAATGTCTGTCCTTATTTGTCCCCTGTGTTTAGCCCCTTGTGGGTAGTAAAGAAATATATACTATGCCTACTGTATATATATATATATATATATACATATACTAATATAGGATGAATTTTTTTTTCTACAGAAAAAAATTCCATCAAAAAATGTGGCAGCATATTAAAATACCTTTACGGTTAAAATTATAAACAACTTATAAGTAAGGGCTAAAGAAAATTATTTCAATGCCAATATGCTGATAACAGACTATTAAATCATCAATTTCCACATATTATTTACTTGCAACAGAAAAAACACGAAGAACTGAAATCGGCCCGAATTTCAGTTCTTCGTGTTTTTTCTGTTGCGAGTAAATATGTGAAAATTGACGATTTAATAGTCTGTTATCAGCATATTGGCATTGAAATAATTTTCTTTAGCCCTTACTTATAAGTTGCATATATATATATATATTATATATATATATACATATACTAATATAGGATGAATTTTTTTTTCTACAGAAAAAAATTCCATCAAAAAATGTGGCAGCATATTAAAATACCTTTACGGTTAAAATTATAAACAACTTATAAGTAAGGGCTAAAGAAAATTATTTCAATGCCAATATGCTGATAACAGACTATTAAATCATCAATTTCCACATATTATTTACTTGCAACAGAAAAAACACGAAGAACTGAAATCGGCCCGAATTTCAGTTCTTCGTGTTTTTTCTGTTGCGAGTAAATATGTGAAAATTGACGATTTAATAGTCTGTTATCAGCATATTGGCATTGAAATAATTTTCTTTAGCCCTTACTTATAAGTTGCATATATATATATCAGATCATGTTTTGATTATGTACTTTATAATTCCTACATTACAGTTTGTAGATATGTCGAGTACAATCCAGCACGCGTTCAGGCTCAAAATTAGAAGGAAAGTAGTTTATATACGCCATGACAATAGTCAGTGAAGTTAATCCGATGGGGAAAAAGCTAAAGTTTCTAAATTTGTAAGCCTAATCCGGAGGGTGGTGTTATCTAGATGGATATCAGAAACTTGTCGAGTGGTATAAGAAAATCTTTAATAGCCGTTCTATGATCGTTTCTTAAACCTGTTGCCCAAACATGAAAAGCATTATTACACGTAAGTCACACCAATTATCCACACCAAATGCAACTTCAGGAACCGTGATACTGACCTACCAAAACCTGGTTAGCTCAAATGTATACGAAACCGAGGTCACTTCTGTTCTGCCATGTAACGAAACTTAAAGAAAAAAATATATATTGGACAATGTGCAGTATATATGTATATACGCTAATCGCCAGTCTTCTTCCCGACACGTAGGAAAAGTACGATGTTAGGTAGCCACCTCTGGGGCCTGAAGGTTAGAAATACTTCATGCACTATATCCGGAGCCGTTTAGACATAACTACACCATACGTCAATAGGGTAAGAAGGTGTAGGATTTGTGTAGCTGAAAGAACACATATCCTTTTTAAATCTAAGGACTTCATAGACATACTGAACGTGAGATCGGACATTTTGATAAGATCTAAACACCCTGACATGTCACTAATATCGAATTGGAGAACACTACTCTCTCTTCTCTTTCTGGATCAGGCGTATAGAAAAGGTTTCAATTTGAACGAACTAGATGCGATGCCTTATATAAACTTCATGCATAATTGAGAAACAATGGAGCACAAACGAGCAGTATTTTAACCGCAATTCAAGATGTTAAATATATTTACTGGCTATAATTTCATCAAGTCGGAAGGAGGAATGTTATATGCAATATCAGTGATGGAAGAATAGAAGTCTATCAGTGTATGATTGCACTGGTGCTGCAGAAATTTCTAAAGCTGCGTCCAAACTTATCGAGTGGATGAAGAATTCTACATAAAAGAAAGATTATACCAACAAATATTTCTTATATGGCTTCTCTTATTTGTATTTCTATCTATCTTGGAAATAAATCGTTCTTGTTTGAATATAACAAGCCTCATGTAATTGTGTGAATATGAAAATGTTGGACAATCTAAGTAAACTGAATTATCAATAATGCATCTACGTTGATTGGATAGCATATATACATAATTTAAGGGCCCATTAGATTTATGAAATGGCTAATATAGAACATTGGCAAGTTTGACGGTAACATGTAGGAAAGAAAAAAAAACAGAAGTGTTTGTTCTTGTAGTTATAGAAGTATTATTTTTTAAAGATTATGTAATTCTTTTTTTTTTTATTCAGTCGGAGTATTATGAGTTGCTTTAGCAGATCATCTGTTACTATTGGTAGAAATCCGTCTGCCCTTCGGTTAATTCTTTTGGTTAAATCAGTATAATACGATAAGATCTATAATCCTTGCCGAAACATTGATTTCCAGGTTGACATCCAGTAGAATTTGAGAAGTTTTCCTAATGCAGAGTAAATTATTAAAGTTAATTGTAATTTTCCCAGTTAACAAGGTAATATCAATATAAAACTGGACAACGTGGGTAGTAATAGAGTTGTCAAATTAAATAGTTTTGCGAAGCTAGGAATAATAGATGCACAGTAATTACAAATATATCAAACTGAATGAAATAATTAGTAAATTATTTGTGAGGTTATGAAGTCAAGCCTGTTGTTAATTGCTTCAATAGTTTTCCTAATGTAAATTTGTAGATGATTTTTATGAGAAGGTAAAATCTTATTTAGAACGATCTTGCTAAGGTGACCGATATCTGCGTAGTTTAACAGGGGAAAATGCAGGGCTTGCATTAAAGTCAATTTTTATGGGCTTTGAGATTAAAGTAGTTTAGGAAGCAGAGTTTCAGGGCGTACATTTATTTATTGTTTACTTGTAGGTTTAAGTCTCAGTTTGAATTTTAGTCTTGTCGGGGTAACATGTAACTACAAATTATTTACATACACCTTTCTTACGTTGATTCATTGCAACTGGGCCTCGACAAACCACAAACAATATAGATATTCCTACAAATATATTGCCACCCCTAACATTCACTGATATTTTCAAATTTTGATACAAAGAACTAAGGATTTAAGCAAACGAAATAGATGGCGAGCCTGTCTCACTGATAATCAACGTAAGAAAGATCAAATATACTCGGGTTTCAAGATTTACACAAAGCTACCTCGGTAAAGCTACCTGAAAATTTTCTCTCAAGCAGTTATATACATACAAGCATATATACATACATACACACACTCACACACCACACACACAGAAAGAAATAGATAGATAGATAGATAGATAGATAGATAGATAGATAGATAGATAGATAGGTAGGTAGGTAGGTAGGTAGATAGATAGATAGATAGATAGATAGATAGATAGATAGATAGATAGATAGATAGATAGATAGATCATTTATTTTTATTGCTTAAACATTCAGTGTTTACAAAAAATATATGATTATTTCATAAGAATCTGCGTACATGGATATAAAAATATCGGTAAATCAATGCTAATTAGGTATACTCTGACAAAACAGTTACTTTCTACCACCTTGGCTACGGTTCTTTGTTCAATGGCTTAACAAAGAATCACAAACTTAACTCTCATACATTTATCCTGATAAACAACCACATAATACGTCGGCAATGACTGAGACTATCACACAACACTAATACAATAGCACATACTACATTTTACATGAATATAAATGATGAAAACGTAGATACATATTGACGTACTATGGCATGACACATCAGCAATGATCGAAGCCATGACACTATCATATACAGTATATAGCACACACATTTATATATATAAGAGGCAATCGAGATAAATACACATGTACCATGACAGAACATTCACCAGCTATGGTGCAGGCCATCAAACTACTCTTCTATGATATCACGTCAACACATGCCATTAACTTGCAGCAACATGTTGCATGATGCTTTTGTATTCATTTATTCTCTTCTTCAATATGTCTGCATAGTCTAATACGGTAGACACCAAGCAACGGTGCTATTGGTTTTCATCTTATTGATTAGTCAGTTGTTAGGTATTGATTGTGATTTAATTAATTTAGTTAATTAAGCGGGCAACCGTAATTCTGATAATAGTGTACTTCATGATCGAGCGCTTACCATTTATCTTTATTGGGAGGAGGAAAGGAGGAGCACAATTAAAACAATGTCAAAACATTCTTTATTATTACATCGTCTCTGCTCTTCCAGTTTCTTACTCTGCGTACCACCCAATTACTCCACTCCCTTCCTCCTCCTCCTCCTCCTCACCATCATCATCATTATAATCATCACATTTCATCATCATCAAATATTCCTTCAAATCTATCACTGTTATACCATATAAATATATAAATCTCTAGATAGCCTAATTAGTATTGCCTATGACAGTCTATACCTTGTGTTATTTCTGTACGTCTATTATATTCTGGGTTCATATCTTGCCCTGTGTTCTTTGGTTGTTAGCTGTTCGCTTTCAGTAAAATAAATAGTAATGAATTAAAATGTACCGGATCAGTATAATTGACTATAAATTACAAATTGATGTCATCATCACTGACACTAGCGAAAGGGAGGATTTAATAAATATAGATTCACTGCGTAGAATACAATATTTTTGTAAGTACGTCCAAAATCTCTCAATTTTTTACAAATATTACAACATATTTGATGAACTATAAACGTGACAATAGTTATATTTAAATTATACACACACAGTTTATACACGCGCGCACATACACACAGAGACTTACTCACACACGTAATATATATACACATATATTTAAAGTACTTGTACTTCAAACGCGCCGAAACTACAATGATTCTGGTCTCCATAGCTGAAGAGAAGGCTTTCATGCTCACTTGTACTTTTTCGCTAATTATTTCTATGTTCGATTTTGATTTTCACAAACTAATACAAATACACACACACACACTCATACACACACTTTAAATATGTATACATATATACACATACATATATACATACATATATATGGATACATACATATTATATATATATACGTACACACACAACACACACACACATATATATATATATATATATATATATATATATATATATATATATATACTAACATATATATATATATATATATATTCGTTCCTTTGCTCCCGCCCACGTTGCCGCACTTGCCCTTACCTCTCCAACACCACGCTCCTCATTGGTACCCATCATCGACCCTATCGCATCATCAACTCCTTCACCTGCACCTCCAGCAATATCATCTATTGCATCTCCTGCTCTCTCTGCCATTCACTGTACATCGGACAAACGGGACGCCGCTTGGCTGACCGGTTCGCGGAACACCTCCGTGACATCCGCCTTGCCAATGACACACCGGTCACACGCCATTTCCGCTCCACCGGTCACTCCTTGCAACACCTGTCTGTGTTCGGATTGTCCTTGCACAGAGGCCATCCGGATTCCCGTTTGCGCCGTGAACAGCGATTAATCTTCTCTCTCCGCTCTTTTACGCATTTGGTCTCAACTCTCCCCCCTTCTCATCTAACCTCCCCCCTATCATCTAATCTCCCCACCGACTCCTACTTCTCTTCAGTCCTTCATCTTTTCATCCATACTCTCTTTCCCTCCTCTTCTTTCCTCGTTCTTCTTCCCTCTTCCCCATCTCTCTTTCTCTCTGCTCCCTCCCTCCCCTCCCCTCTCCCTCCTCTTCTCCCCTCCTTTCACATCCCCTTCCTCTTATCCTCTCCTTCCTTCTCCCCCTCTCCCTCCTTCCCTCTCCTCTCCTTCCTTCTCCCCCCTCCCCTCCCCTCCCCCCTAATCTCTCTTCCCTCCTCCACTCCTCTCTCTTCTCTCCCCCTTTCACTCTCCTCACAACCCCCACTCTACCCCAACCCCCAGCCGAACCCACACCCCACATGGGCTTTCCCCACCTCCCCACCTCCCCACATCACACCACACAACACTACACTACACCATACGACACTACACAACACCATACGACATTACACATCACATCATACATACATACACACGTCCAGAACTTTCATACGCACATACATACTCTCTCATACACACACACACCCTTATGTTGGGGTGAGGTCATTTGACCCTCTTATCTCCCCTACTATCCCTCTTGCGTCTAACGTCTGATCTCTGACTTCTGGCCGAAATCAGACCGCCATATTGAATCGTTAGCTCCTGTACGCATTTTTTTTCTCTCCTTGTTTCTCTCCATGTTTCTTTTCTGTGTATCTTTCTGTTGAAGAGCGTAGGCTCGAAACGTAAAAGACTTGTTTTATTTCTATTCCTGAGCGCCATACTAATACAATTGTTTGTTTGTATTCCACCTGCCTTCGTCTTTTGTTTATTTTCGTAAAGCTTCCCGTTATATATATATTGGCCTGCTCGCTTAGCCAGCGGGGTGGCGTCATTTGAAGGCTAAAACAATGCGAAGCGCATTGTGACTAGCGATGTGTAGCAACATCTGATAGCCTGGTCGATCACGGTGGTCACGGTGATATATATATATATATATATATTTCTTTACTACCCACAAGGGGCTAAACACAGAGGGGACAGACAGGGACAGACAAAGGGATTAAGTCGATTACATCGACCCAGTGCGAAACTGGTACTTTATTTATCGACCCCGAGAGGATGAAAGGTAAAGTCGACCTCGGCGGAATTTGAACTCAGAACGTAGCGACAGACGAAATATCGCTAAGCATTTCGCCCGGCGCGCTTACGTTTCTGCCAGCTCGTCTAACCTACCTCTTCCAAATCATTTTAAATAATTACATGCCACAAATTAAATGATCCCCTAATCTTTTGTCTCACCTACAATACAAAGAACATATCTGAAGCAAACACTTTCAGGCACATAAGAAAAGCACAATCACCAAAGCATTGAAGAAAACCAACATCTCTATATACAATGATATAAACAACGAAGCCAGAGACCTGGCCATCCTTTTGAAAATAGAGGATCATATGGATTACCTCGCTACGCGATATCCCCAATATCACAGGCGAAGAGCAAAATCTCAACTTGCCTTTCTAATCCTAACAGCAGGCTTGTTATCCCTTTAAGAGCAAAATAGACATTGTAAGTAAGTATATTTTCGATGTCATCAACATTAATATTAGAAGCACTATTGCTTGACGATGGGATTGCAGCACCGCAGTAATTGACTGGTTCTGTGCACTCGAGATGAAGCAGCCTACAATTTCACCGAGATGGATTCGTGGATTTCTACTCTTCAATATCAAAATATCTTCTCTTGGAGGGCTTAGAATTTGGTTGGCAATTCACCAGCATCAGCGACCTCGACATTAGAATCATCATGAACTCTAGAAGATCAATCTCAGATCACAATGATTCCAACTGGGTGAAGAGGGAAGGCGACCCTGTGTTCGACGTGTCTATGGGGAGAGACGACGGAACCGAAATCGCTGACTTTGTCAGGTTCTTTATCTTGGAAACTCAAAGAACGTATGCATACACCTATAACCCGACCCTCTATGAGGATGTTGGTCTGGCAATCTCAGGCCATACGAACAGCCGCGCCAATGACAAGTTCAGGAGGGATCAGATAACAGCCTCAAAAGAATTCGGTCTATTTGTAACAGTTACTATCAACTTCACATAAGTCAACTTCTAGGACGTTATTCTAGGCTTGAAGACGACCAAGTATACTCTTACAGAAAGAGCAACGCAGAAAATGTTTACATCTGAAAAAGCTCCAATCAACCCCCAACAGTAATTAGTTATTCATGCTGTAAATAATTATTCATGCTACTATGTCAATGTTAATGATTAATCTGCATGAATAATTGGATTTCATCAGATATTATAAACAAACTGCAACAAATTTGGGTTTACATTACTGAAATCACCAAGCTAGAAGCGACTGTGCTTGTCTCCTTGTTTCCACTATAGGGATGATGTTATCCAATGGCGCAGCACCAGTTGTCTGATGATGCGAATAGCTTATTGCACCTCTCAGCATCAGTTTTATGAACATCAGGATGAAGAGGGGATTATAACGTTTATCTCCAATACCCAACGGTTCGTCGGGGCTGCTTTGGCGGTAAACCAAATAACTGCGGATCTAAGATACAGTGCTAGAAGTTCTGTCAGACACTAAAATAAATCCATGATTGATATGGATCACTGCAAGGGAAACTGCATATGAATATGCTAGGTCAACACAGACAAAACGAAGCTCCTTTGTGTGTGTGTGTGTGTGTGTGTGCGCGCGCGCCCGTATGTATGTGTACGTGTACGTGCACACGTGTATGAGAATGCCTGTGAACATCAGCGTGAAATTAAACATATTTGGTATGTCATTCACAGATGATTTTCTTTTCGTCTGTTACACAGTCAATAAAAATAATTATCAATGTATTGGCTATATATATTGTAACGTATAAAAGATTGGGAGAAAATCATATGCTTGTATGTGTACACGCTTGAGACTGTGTGTATAAGTACACATAAATATACACATTAAATATATTCTTTCTCCATCTCTCGTCAGCTCTCTTTCTCAGTTTCTCTCTCCCTTTCTCTCTCTCTCTCTCTTGCCCTTTCTCTCCACAATCACACATGTATACACACATAAGCATATGTGCGAATATAAGTATATGTACATACTGTATACACACATGCATATACATGTAAGCGATCACTTACAAATACTACACATGTATGTATGTATGTATGTATGTATGTATTCATGTATATCATACAATATACAGTGCAAATGGTAACGATTTCTTCTCTAGTAGACTTTCTGGCTCCAACGTAATTCTGTTCATTTATTGAATCACCAGATGAAACTATTACGTTATTATATCTGTGCTATTATTAGACAAAAGCCTTACTAGGCTTTATGTGAGCCCCGACTAGCATACATTGGTACTCATTTACATATCGAATACGTGTAGCATTAAGGGCAAGTAACTATCAATTTGTATGTGTCATTAACAAATTATAACGCAGAAAATTGTATTAATAAAGTAACCTTATTATATTATGTATTAACTAGCACGCCCGTGTAGTCAAAAATGCCGAAAGTTTTATTAATGATAGAAAACGGGATATCTAAGCAATCAGAGAAACCATGGCTAAATACCAGCAATTTTGTAAATATGTGTACATACAAAGGATCGAAGCACTTGAAGAATCTGATACGGTTACTCTTTTACTCTTTTACTTGTTTCAGTCATTTGACTGCGGCTATGCTGGAGCACCGCCTTTAGTCGAGCAAATCGACCCCGGGACTTATTCTTTGTAAGCCCAGTACTTATTCTATCGGTCTCTTTTTGCCGAACCGCTAAGTGACGGGGACATAAACACACCAGCATCGGTTGTCAAGCAATGCTAGGGGGACAAACACAGACACACAAACACACACACATACATATATACGACAGGCTTCTTTCAGTTTCCGTCTACCAAATCCACTCACAAGGCATTGGTCGGCCCGGGGCTATAGCAGAAGACACTTGCCCAAGATGCCACGCAGTGGGACTGAATCCGGAACCATGTGGCTGGTTTGCAAGCTACTTACCACACAGCCACTCCTGCGCCTGTTGTAAACTCTCGGTTGAAAATATCGCCCATATAATGTATGTATGTATGCATGTATGTATGTATGTATGCATGTATGTAGGTATGTGTGTATGTATGTACGTATATACATATGTATGCATGTATATATAGTTATATCTATATCTATTTCTACACGCACAAATGCGCGCGCACACGCACACACACACACACAAGTATATATATATATTCTTTTATCCTTTTACTTGAATCATTTGACTGCGGCCATACTGGAGAGCCGCCTTGAAGGCTTTTAGCCAAACAAACAGACATCAAGACTTATTTCTTAAACCTAGTACTTATTTTATCGGTCTCTTTAGCTGAAACGCTAAGATATGGGGACGTAAACACACCAACACCGGTTGTCACCCGTGTTGGCCAAAAGTATTAGTCCACCCCAATGCTTTGGGATTCTGCTATCTCAATGTTAATGAAACTCATGCACGTGGTAGATTATGGTGTATTTCACAATATACATTAGTTTTAATATCTGGTTACCCCTCCTTTAGCAGCAGTTACTGTTTTTATACTCTGCTGTGCAACCAATTATGAGTAAGACAAACTTCCAAAATTGATTTATGTTTATGCTAAAATGCGTTGTAGATACAGTTAATAAAAAGTAAAATGCCTAAAACAAAGGAGTTAAGTGAGTGTAAGTGAGGTCAGATCGTAGCTCATCATGAAGATGGAATGTCTCAAAAGGCAAATTTCTCAGATTAAATGTTCTCGATATGCGGTACAAACGACTCTCAGACACTTTAGAAAGACAAAAATGTGAAGACAATACAAAGAACCGGTATAAAAAAAAAGGTTACATCACCTCGTGATCACAGATCCATCATCCGTCAGTCGCTCAGAAACAGGAGAAAAACATCGTCGAAGCTCTGTGCGGACTTCAACGAGGCAACTACTTTACAAATATCAACCAGAACTGTTAGAAGAAAGCTTGTAGAGTACGGTCTGAAAGGCTGTAAAGCCAAGAAGAAGCCTTGGGTTTCTGAAGCGAATATGGAAAAACGTCTTCAGTGGGCCCAAACCACTCAAATTGGACCAGTGAGCAATGGTCGAAAGTCATATGGTCTGATGAAAGTAACTATGAGTTAAGATAATACATGTATTCAATCAACATATAAACTTAATGTAACTGGTCTTTTGCCCAAAATATATTAAAAAAATATATCCAACATAAAGCTAATATTATATTTCATGTTCTTACTTAGATTTTCGGTACATCTGGTGCAATTTTGGTGCGTCGCAGAGTTGGGGAAACATTTAAGGCTGAATGTCTGGTACCAACCGTTAAACGTGGTTCTATCATGGTATGGGCCTGCATGTCTGCCACAGGACCCGGAGAAATGTTTTTATGTCAGGGAAGGATGAATTCAGCTGCCTATGTTTCTATGTTATCAGATGTTTTAGAACCATCAATTGCCAAATTGCTTCCAGAAATGTCGAAAAACAGTGTTGACTTTCAACAGGACAACACTCCATGTCATACAGCAAAGAATACTCGTCAATGGTTTGAGACACAGCGTATAGTTGCCATGGATTGGCCAGCTCAAAGTCCAGATCTAAATCCGATCGCTCACCTATGAGGAACTCTTGGCGAAGCTATCAGGAACACAACAATTAAAGATAAAGAGCATTTGTACCAAAAGTTGAGAGAAAAATGGAGTAAAATTGCGCCTAGCACCTGGAAGAAACTAGTTGATTCAATGCCTAACCGTATAAAAGCGGTAATTGATGCTAAAGGAGAGTCAGCCAGATATTAAAACTAATGTACATTGTGAAATATACCATAATATACCATGTGCACTAGTTTCATTAAGACGGAATATCAGTGCCACCGGCATGCCAACTGTACGGGCAGGACGATGAACCCGTTCTGCACGCTCTTGTACAGATCCTGGAGCTTTCGGACTTGACAATTTACGTAGAACAAGGTTGTCGCACCTGGGAAGAGTACAGCTATTAGCTGATTCTGTAATAAAGATTGTACCGCCAACCGGACTACCAAAAGAAGGTGAGGGATATTTTTCGTGTACGGTCGCAGTAATGAAAGGGTGTGCATGGAGAACAATAATGCAAGGAATCGTGACAGAATCCTTCATCTATGACCCTGGTTTGCTATACTAATTCAGGTACCATCTGAAGAGCAAGATAGGGTTGGAGAGGAGACACCTGTCGCGAAGTATATATGAGAAAAGATGGAAGGATGTCGTGAGGAAGTTGGGAGTGATTGTTCCTACTTAATTCCACCTATGGTAAAAGCAAGGGGTAGTCGCTGGCTTTCCGGCCATAGTTATCAAAAATAAGTTTGTGAATATTTTTAATTTAAATATGTGTGTGTGTGTGTGTGTGTGTGTGTGTGTGTGTGTGTGTGTGTTTGTGTGTGTTTGTGTGTGTGTGTGTGTGTGTGTATGATTCATCGAATTTTTAATCATAAGCTCACTTAGCACATTTATATGTTTGTAACGTTCTGTATTGTCCTTCTTTGTAATAGATATTTATCATCATAACAAAGAAATGGGTGGTTGTCACACGCTGATGACGGGTCAATATCCAGAAACTCGGGTCCATGTGTATCACTTCAGGCTGGAGATGGGAACGATGACTTCCTTTTGCAAATACAGATATTGTTTCAATAGCCAGCTGGAACAGAAGTCTTCCTGGGGCTACAAGCTACAGTATTATCAACCCCTAAGGGTTAGCCACATTTAGGTGGTGAATATACTTCTCGATATATATATATCATGGAAATTTCACAGGAACAACGTTCTGCGTAATATGATATCATGTGAACGATAATACTTTAAAAGCAAAAGAATCTATTATTTAATTTCATATATTTCTTTATGTGTGCCTGTCTGAAACTGATAAAATAAATAAAATTTACGAGAAGAAATTTGCAGTTTTATTGTTATTAAAATGTCAGCGACTTCAGAAAAAAACATTTTACTACAGATCACCAGCATATAGCGTCTCCGACTGTCACTCACGCCCACTCCGTTTGTCGATTTTTTTTTTCAGTTCATATATGCATTTATTTTGAAAAGGAATCCGCTCTTGAATCTCATGTGGGAGCCACATACACAAACACATTGACACACACACACACACTCTCCCCCACATTCATTTCTTTACTCTCTTGCTATAAATGATTAATTTATTCATTTATGTTTATTGTATACATAATTTGGGCATATGTGGTTCTGTTGTAGAACTGAAGAGAAGGTCATGAGTTCGATTCTACGAGTATATCGGGGCAATATTTTCGAAAACTATTCGTTGGTTAGTAAAGTCGTTAGAATAGGATATTTTGCAAAACAAATGTTTGGATCACGCAAATATTCTGGATTTTAATGATAAAATTAAGAATCGTTTATTGAGAATGATTCAAGATTCAGTGAAATTGGAAATAAAGTTATGACATATATTCCCATGTTCTTTTATTCTTTTAGTGGTTTCAGTAGGAGGACTGCGGCCATGCTGGAGCACCGCCTTAATTTGAACGTGGTGGATTTATATGCTTTGCCTATGTATGAATATATGGCAATGTGCATGCATGCATGTATATATATATACATATATATGTATGTGTGTATTTGTGTGTGTATGTGTGTGTGTATGTATATATGGGAGTATATGTGATATATAGATGTATGTATATATATACATATATATATATATATATATACATATATATATATACATACATACATACATACATACATACACACATACATACATACATATATATATATATATATATATACATATACATACATATACATATATATACATATATAAAAAGATATATACTTATACATATACGAGTATATAACACTTTCGACCTCGTTTACACAATAAACAGCTACATACACACACACACACACGTATGAAAGCAAAAATTTGCACAGAAGGAACGCACGTGAATTACATGTGAGACGTGGCCATGTCATCACACGTCGGTTACCGGCCAAATATCATTACAATTTTGCGCCTTGATTGATGAGATTGTTCATTTTAATGGTATCAACAGGAAAAAAGCGCAGGGATAAGTGAACTGGCTGTGACGAAACCATAAACGACGATTTAACGACGCAGTTGGTATATATTTATAGATATACGCATAAATACAAAGGCCCTTCGGCTGTGCAGAAGTAAACCTAATGGGAAAATGTTCTATAGGCTTTGAAAAGGGCAGTAGATAGATAGAAGCCAAAAAGAAATATATACATGTATTAAAAAAATCTCTTTCATCTCTATTTTTGTCTTGACTGTTTAAGTTTGCAAGACTTAGCAGTTTAGTTAATCCTTTTATGTAGATCGTCATTATTTCCATCGCATCAAGGTTTATTTAATTCTAGTTATGTGAAGTTAGAACGCTCTTTTTTCTGTAGTTATGCGCTAACTTTCCCTATTACTAACGTTGAGATGAATGATACGGTGTTTTTAAAATTATATCGTTGAACATATTTTGGAGACACAATCGATTTTGTACATGTATGAATCGTGTTCCAACAGTTTCTCTTTCTTATGTGTAATATCAGATTGCCAGTTATTGTCGGAATTTGTAACACGTTAACTTTATGAGGTAATAGTCAATAGACATATGAGGTAATGCAACACATTAAATACACGAGGTAATACCTAACAAACATTGTTACGCACACATTTATCTTTTGAAATTTTCATTAATATATATTTTTTTTCATTTCAATTCCTCTTTCCTTTTAATCTTTGAGCTTACATATCTAAAGAACAAACAAATTGTATTCTCCTAAGTTAAACATCTTTGGTAACCTCTGCTTACCGCCCGTTTTTTTTTTTTTCTTTACTATAGAAAGCCCTTTTGTTCTTGTTAAATATTTCCGGCATTATCCTGTTAATGTCCTCCTCAGTGTTCTATCAAATGCTTCCGTTAAACATCCTCTTTTACCGTCCTTTACGAGTCGGTGAATGTTCCACTTCAGTAAAATTCACAGAACTAATGGCAAGAACGATGATGTCCTCGGATAAAATCAAGGCACCGATGAGGACGGACATACTAGTCTGTTTGATAGCTACTATGGATAACTTCCAGAAATACTTAGCTTGCTATTGCTGCCGAGAATATTACCGGTTCGAGATAAACTCTACAGGCACGGAAGTACTGTCTGTCGAGACTGTCCGAGATACGCGCAGAGGGATGAAAAGCGTACTGCACATACTCATGCTAGAATTCGAGAATAGCTCACATGTGGCGTGGTGCCGAACAACTGATTTCGCAAGCCTACCGTGAAGATGTCCATGTTACATTATTTTAATAGTTCCCTTCCTTTTCGGTCAACTCTTCATCGACTCTTTCAGTTTTTACTTGGCATTGAGGCATTGAAAGTGTTTCCTTCCAGTCAAGGGAGGATAACTAGAAGAAATGGTTAGGGTGAATGAAATTACTCTAAGTATACGCCAATAGACTGGAGGACAACAGGAGGAAGAGGGTACGTATCCTTGGCTTTTTGGGGAGGATTTTGAATTTGTGAATTTTCTTGCTTGGCACACTAGTGTAAACTCATCTTTTCTGGAAGACTTTACCATCCCTGTATTCATATATTTTGTAGACTGCATTTTACATCTCATTTCTCCCCACCTCATCTCTGCATTTTTTATTTGCTGTCATACTTTTATGTAAATCACCCACAAATTAGAATTTGTCTTTGTAACATTTCTTTATCAGACACCTCTGAGGAAAATGACATACATAATTGTCATAATGATCCTCCACCTCCTCTACTTCCTCCTGCCCCCATAATCAATATTATCATTATTAGTCAATAGGCGGCGAGCTGGAAGAATTGTTATCATGCCGGACAAAATACTTAGAAGCATTTCGTTCGCCTTTACGTTCTGAGTTCAAATTCCGCTGAGAACGACTTTGCCTTTCATCCTTTGGGAATCAATGAATTAAATACCGATCAAGTACTGGCTCAATGTAATTGGCTAACCCCTTACCTCCAAATTCCAGGTCTTCTGCTCATAGTAAAAAGGATTATTAATACTATTATTATTATTATTATTATTATTATTATTATTATTATTGAGTGAGAGAGCAGTTCATGCCATCAAAGTGACACTGGGGTAAAATATACGAAGCCCAATATATTATTATTATTATTATTATTATTATTATTATTATTATTGTTGTTGTTGTTGTTGTTGTTGTTGTTGTTGTTATTATTATTATTATTATTATTATTGTTGTTGTTTTTGTTGTTGTGTTACATCTCAGAACGTTTGGTCTTGTTTGTTCTGGTAGATTCTGTGAGAGCGGACAGTAGCCTACTGTCAGAGGTCTCACAGGGTCTCTTTCCGCACATTATAAGCTTTGATACTTGGCTGTTAATCCTAGATGTCCCCAGCAGAGCAGTTTTTGGGGGTTTGCTCTACTCTCATGTCAATTCCAATTTCTTTGACTTCTTTCTCGAACTTCGTTGCTAGTGCTCCAAGTGCCCCCTACAACTACTGGAATGACAGACACACTCCTCACAGTCCACGTTCTTGCAATTTCGTCTTTTAGTAGACTGTAAGTTTCAGTCTTTTCTAGTTCTTTGTCACTTATGCATGCATCTCAAGGTAGTGCAATATCTAATTCTTTGTTTTTTTTTTTATTATTATTATTGAGTGACAGAGAAATACATGCCATCAAAGTGAGACTGGGGTACAAATATACGAAGCCCAACATACCCGTCTGATAAGGGTACACCCGGTGCCTATATCATAACCATATATGCGCGACATGGTGACCTTACATCAAGATAAACAGCGCATAACCTTGAAAGTGCGGGCCCAGTTAGAATTTTCTTCAGGTTAGTAGTTATCTTGCTCCAAAGGTCCCGGAAAGAGGGGTATTTAAGGATGATGAAGGAAACACACAGGTTTCGAGAGGTGAATTATTCAAACCGCAAACTGTTCCTCTCAACACATGGCTATGATGCTTCCCCACTACTCCTGCTCTTGCACATATCGATAACCACTAAGGGACATGCTCAACTGGTTAAGGTCAAACAACTGAGAAACGCATCTGTGTTATTGAGCGGAATATTCGCTGTAGCCCATCTTTTTATACCAAGACGAAGCATATGCCTGATAACACTTCCAATCAATTAAGATCAAAAGCTATGAGATCCACTGCCTATTTTTGAGTGAGAGAGTAGCGCATGCTGTCAAAGTGACACTAGGGTACAAATATACGAAATCCAGTATGCCCATCATGACTATCTGTCTGATAAGTGTACATTAGGCACATACATCACAACCATATGTGCACGACATGGTGACCTTATATCAAGATAAACAGCACATTACCTTGCAAGTAGAGCCCAGCTAGAATTTTCTTCAGGTCGAGTAGCCTATCCCGCTCAAAAGGTCCCTGAATAAAGGTTGTTTAAGGATGTTCAACGAAACACCCATGTTTCCTGGGGTGAATTATTCAAACCTCAAAGAATCCGTTTCAACACATGGCTAAGATGCTCCCCCACTACTTCTGCTCGTGATCAGAAAATCACATATCATCAGTCACTAAGGGACATGCTCAACTAGTTATGGTCAAGTAATTGATAAGCAAATCTGTGGTACTGAATAGAATTATTCATTGTAGCCCATCTTTTTATACCAAGACGAAGCATGTACATGATAAACTTCCAATCAATTAAGATCAGAAGCCATGAGAGCCATTGCCTATTCTTCTTATATTTAAGAGATGAGGAACTAGGTACATTATGTACATTATTTAGATTTGATGGATATTTGTCCTCAACTTTGTTGTTAACACAACGCATCGGCTGATATACCCTCCAGCTTTCTTCAGGTGTCTTGGGCAAATTTCGAACCTGGGTTCTCATTCCTAAGGTATTTTCCTGTTATCATCATATATATTATTATATTATATTATTATTATTATTATTATTATTATTATCATTATCATCATCATTATTATTATTATTATTATTATTATTATATTATTATTATTATTATATTATTATTATTATTATTATTATTATTATTATCATTATATCATCATTATTATTATTATTATATTATTATTTTATTATTATTATATTATTATTAGTAGTAGTAGTAGTAGTAGTAGTAGTAGTAGTAGTAGTAGTAGTAGTAGTAGTAGTCATAGTAGTAGTAGTAGTAGTAGTAGTAGTAGTAGTAGTAGTAGTAGTGGTAGTAGTTATGAATCCAGAGCGCTATTTAAGAATAAAGAGTTCGCAGTTGGTTCATCGTTATTCCACCTATGGAAAAGAACAGGAGATGGCAGGATCGGTGGAACAGTGGAAAACTTGCGGTATTTAGTTGCACACATTCATGATCGGAGCTCAAATCAGGCTTAGGTGATATAACTTACTAGTCAAGAACTGAATTCTCATTTATTGAAATTTTGTAGCTGCTATGGTAATAAACCTTTCTCCTATATAAAACAAGGGCAGAAATTTTGGTGGAGGGACCTAGTCCATTACTTCGATTCTAGTACTAGACTAGTACTTATTAAATTGACCTCGAAAGGATGAAAGACAAAGTTGACGTCGGCGCACTTTGAATTCAGAAAGAAAAGTCGGAAGAAATGTCGAGAAGTATTTCGTCCGGCAAAAGGAACGAAGGTGTTGGAGCCGCGAGAGAGGCCCGGGTGGCAGAGGCGCAACAGGGCAACAAAGCCACCATTCGGTCACTGGTAGATGAACAGGGGCGCGAATTGCTCGAGCCAAGTAAAATGTGTGAGGCCTTTCAGCAGCATTTTGCCCGACTGTTCGGGACGAGTGGAGGGCAAGAACGTAGGGTGGACTTCAGTGCCTACCTACATAGCCTGCCACGACTCTCGACAAGAAAGGCAGGGTGCTGCGAAGGTGCCATCACGGCGGCGGAAGTGCAGGAAGCGATAGCAGAATGCTCGAGGGACAAATCACCGGGTTTGGATGGTCTACCCTACGAGTTTTACAATTGTATGCCAGACTTGTTTGGAGACGTCTTGGCAGCGGTATTCTGCAACTGGCAGCAAAACGGGAGCATACCCGGTTTTGTGAGTCGAGGAGCTGTAACTCTGCTGAAGAAAGATCAAAACAAGGGAAACATTATAGATAACTTTAGACCAATCACGCTGCTCAATGCAGACCTGAAAATTTTGACAAGGTGTTAGCCAAGGGTTGGTGCTTGTCATCGAGAAACTGGTCCACAACGCACAAACGTGCGCCGTGCCGGGCCGGAGCATCCATGACAACCTCCATCTGATGCGCTACATCATAGACAGGGTAGTTAACGAACCTGGCATGGGTGGGGCCCTGATCAACTTGGATCATTCGAAAGCCTTGATAGGGTAGACCATCGATACTTGGAGGCGGTCCTGAGAGCGGCTGGTTCCGGTCCCGTCTTCCGCGGCTGGATAGCTGCCTTGTACAGAGGCATCCGTTCGGTAATTCGCGTAATGGACATCTATCGAGACCTTTCGACATTGCACGTTCGGTCCGTCAGGGATGCCCCCTCTCGGCGCTTCTATACGTACTGACTCTTGAGCCACTACTGCGGAAGCTGGCGACTCTAAGGGCATCCCGCGAGAATTGGGATGCGGGACGAGCGTGTCTGCATACGCGGACGACGTCACCGTCATAGTGTCAAGCCACGAGCACATCGAGCGGGTCGGCGAGACACTGAAAGACTACGAAGCGGTGACAGGAGCGAAAATCAACCGGAAAAGTCAGTGGGCTTGCGGCTCGGCACCTGGAGAAGCAAGCCCATGCCGTCCACCAGTACCTCCGTCGTGGGACGCTGGACAGACGGCCCAGTTGAGTTGCTCGGGGTCTGGTTCGGTCCGGACCTCCAAATGGAGAAGAACTGGAACGAGATAAAGAGTAGGGTGGTCACTCTCGCCCAGCAATGGGCCGAGAGGAAACTGTCCCTAAAAGGTCGGGCGGAGGTGGTGAACGCGTACATCGCGTCCATCATCTACTACCGCCTGACCGTCGTACCTTGTCCCGACCCTACCATCACCAAACTAAACGCATCCTCTTCCGCTTCTTGTGGAAAGGATGCGTCCCGATGGTCAGGCGATCCATTGCTGTCAACAACCCGTTAAAAGGAGGGCTGGGCATGCCGTGGTTGATGATGTGCAGACACGCGCTGAGACTGCGACATCTCCGGCTCTATGTAGACGACGGTGAACAGGTGTGGTCGCCGTTTGTGAGGCACGCTTTCCCGCAACTCGTATCCATGACCGAACTACAGTCGTGGATCAAAAAAAGGCCGAGGAAGGGCGAATGGCACCGCGAGTGTCGCGTTGCTCTCAAGCAACTCTGCCGTCCCGGGTCGACCTTGAGTGACTTCAACACAACCAAAGCATTCTATAGGGGATTAGTGGAGGGGAGGTACGACGACGAGCTCGGGGCAAACCTGGGCGTCGACGAGGAATACCTGACCCGCCTGTTTCAAACGACTTTCGGCCCGGGACCTATGGACAACTTCCAGAGATCCCTGGCCTGGCGGTGCTACCGAGAAGCGCTACCCGTTCGGGATAAGCTCTACAGGCATGGCTCGAGAAAACACGGGGCCGACCTGCCCGAGATGCGGGCAGAGCGACGAAACCACTCTGCACGCAATCGTGCAGTGTCCAGCATTTCCGACCTGTGGGCTTATGTCGAACGACTGCTGTCACGTGTGGGACGTGTCGGTTTATCAGCCGAGTCTATCGTTAATATCGTCACGCCTCCTTCCTTCAAAGGGAAGGAAGAGCTATTTTTATCATACTTGTGGCTATGGCGAAAGAATGTATCTGGTGGACGCGCCTGAAAGGATTAGAGACAAACACTTTCCTCTCTGGTCAATCTCTCATCAACTTCTTCAAGTACCACTTGAAGAGGAAAGTGAGAGTAGAGAGGCAAGTTTTGTCTAGTGAATGTTTTAAAAAAAGATGGGTGAATGTAGCAAGGATGGCACGTATGAATGACGAAGCCACCTTGACTATGATTCTATGAACCATAAAAATTAATGCAGAGGGTTGCTTATTTGCAAAAAAAAAAAAAAAAAAGAAATATAACATGTGACTTCATTGACCGAGGTTACCGTGGTCTTTTCCGTAGGCTTTTCTTTCCACGGGTAAACCTCACCTGTCCTCCCTTTACACTTCATATTGACATTTCTGTGATAACGATCCCTATTATTCATTTTTTTTCTCCCCTCCCCTTTTTTTTAACCCCTCCCTTTTTTTGTCCTTTTTCTTTCCTTTTACGATCCCTTTTGATCGAAAACCACCACTCTCTTTTTTTTACCCCCAAAAGAAAAGCTCTACCTTGTAATTTGTTCTATCTGTGTGCAGCCCTGTGTGGCTAATAAAGAAACCTATCTAGCTATCTATCTATCTATCTATCTGTCTGTCTGTCTGTCTGTCTTTCTGTCTGTCTGTCTGTCTGTCTGTCTCTGTCTGTCTGTCTATCTATCTATCTATCTATATCTATCTATCTATCTATCTATCTATCTATCTATCTATCTACTTCTCTCTCTATGAATATGTGTGTGTGTGTGTATCCGCGCTTGTACCCCCACCACAGCCTAATATCCGGTGTTGATTTGGTTTCGTCCCCGAAATTTATCGGGTCTTGTAAAAGACACTAATAGAATAAGTGCTATACATGAAAAAAAAAAGCCAACTAATTAACTCGAACATTACAAATACAATCTATAAGAGAAAAAGTAAAAATATGCAACACATTTTTTCAAGTTGAAAATGTGATATTGTTTTTGTTGTCGACATACCAACGATGGAACTTTGTATCTTTGTTAGAAATCAGCTCCTTTCTCAGAGAAAGAATTTAAAATTATCAGGAAGAAGAGAACATTTATATATGTACATAATATACATATATATATATATTATATATATATATATATATAATATATAGATATATATAGTATATATAGTATATATATAGTATGATATGTATATAATATATATATACACACACACATATACATATGCATACACATTTTAACGGTCATTATCATAGCATTTTTTGCGATGGCCCGATAACTGAATAGATGCCGGCGGGGGTCTCCGCCCCGACATCCGAAACTCGGAGTTTAATCATGGCAACCGAATAATTGCCACATATTATATTTACAGATAAATTCCTCAATTTACGTAATATCGAGGTCTCTTTCATTCTTTTGTTGTCATGCCATTTCTATCAATATACATACATATATACATACATACATTACATACATACATACATACATTACATACATATATATATACATTATATATATAATATATATATATATATATATATATGTATGTATGTATCTATACATACATATGTATATATATATATATTAGATAGATAGATAATATGCGATATATCTTGTGTGTATATATATATACGTACATATATATATATATATATATAATATATATAGAGATGTATATATATATATACGCCTATATATTATATATTATATATATATATATATATATATTATATATAATACACATAAGATATATACGCATATTATGTATCTATCTAATATATATATATATATTATACATATGTATGTATATATGCATATATGTATATACCTAATTCACTTTTCATATGCCTTCTTAGATAGCTAACTAATGTTACAAGTGTTGTACTGACCAGTATACCTGTTTAAATTCACGTATGCCAAGCTCAGATATACCTAAATAAATTTACAATACATGTATACATACACGCACATGTATGCATAAATATACAGGTATACATATGGATATATGCACATGTATATGCATGAACATGTATACTTTTAGATATATACCGAGTTCATTTTACACGTGCATGTACTATACATTATTAATTTTACAAGTGAAATGTATATATACCTACTTCATTTTATGTATGCCCTCTATGCATATATATATATATATATTTAAGTAACTGTATATATGTCATACATACATATCTATCCAAGGCATTTTATATGCTCTCATATATACATTCATATATAGCTAATTAATTTTGTAAGCATTATACCTACCTATATAGCGAATATATTTCCTTTCACTATATACATAGATAATTTATTTTGTATCTACGTACGTACGTATACTTTACATATATAGGTAATTAAATTTACATGCCATTCACACACACCCACTACACCACACACACACACACATACACACATACAAACGCACACTCACATTTACAGAAAAATAAGGGCCTAATTAATTTTACTTGTGCAATACATGTACACTGAAATAATTTTACAGGTAACGTACATGCATATATGCCTAATTAATTTTACGTATACCATATAGGCATATATAACACGTGTTACTTTGTGGATATCTGATATTTTAATTTTACAAGTGCACTTCACATGTTTAGCAAATACGCTTTTAAACGTGTCTTACATATGTATATGTGTGTGTGTGGTCTAATAATATATATATATATATATATATACAAATTGAGATAGGGGTTGTAAATGCAATTTACTTATATATATATTCTCTTTTATATATATTCCACTTATTATACAACATTACTCTTTTATGTACACTTTTTTATGTACATTCCTTTATGTACACTTTTTTGTTCTGCTTTTATATTATATTTAACCCTACAGTCTCTTATGGAGTGGTTTAATAATGTATGTGATTGAGTATTATCTGTAATTGATATTTGATTTAGATGTATTTCTCCATTTTCTTATCTTGTATATATATTATATATATTATATATATGTATATATATTATATATATGCATATAGGCGCAAGTGTGTTCTACTATAGCCTCGGGCCGACCAAAGCCTTGTGAATGGATTTAGTAGACCGAAACTGAAGGGAGCCCTCGTTATTATTATATATATATATATATATATATTATATATATATATATATATATATATATGCAAGTGTGTGTATATGTTTGTTGTGCTTGTGTTTGTCCTCCCAAAATCGCTTTGCAAGCGATGCTGGTCTGTTTACTTCCC
>NC_043004.1:28084399-28089399 GCF_006345805.1 Octopus sinensis
CTTACAGAACTTGATTATAATTTTGCACACACACATACACACACTAACAAACCCCACCCCCGCAAACACACACACATGTTTTCTATCTTTTACTTGTTTAAGTCATTAGACTGCGACCACGCTGGGGTACTGCCTCGAATAATTTTAGGTGAACAATCAACCAAAGTACTCATATTCTATACGTCTCACAGGTGCTCTATAGGTCTTTTTCCCGTATGGCTATGTTGCGAGGCAGTAAATACTCCCTCACCGGTGGGGACACAAAACCACACAGTACAGATATCTCTCCCTATCTCTGTATATGATATATATAAATATATATATATATATATATATATATATATATATATATATATATATATATAGTGAGAGATACACACACAGCCACATCTTTATATATATTATATCTTATATATATATATATATATATACGGATATATGTATATATAAGTGTATATGTGCATGTCTGTGTGTATATATGTGCATATGTGCACATACATATGTATATTTATGTGTGTGCGTGGGTATTTGTCTGCGTATACATGTCTACGCCTATACAGATGCATGCACACATGCAAACAGTTATTTGTGCGTAACGTGCAGTATAAGGCACATATAATTAAGCACGATGATTTTAATATAAGTCTTCATTAGATATGATTGTGCAAGCATGCAAAAACTGAAGCCAGTGTCTGAACTAATATATGCATTTTAATTGGTGGCAGTGTAATACAGAGTTCAAAACCTTCCGCTGCTATGACTAGAGAGAGAAGTAAGGTGGTGTAGGGCGTTTGCTATATGATATACCTAATTAGTAAAAAGGGTTTTATTGTGACTCACGTTACATATATATATATATATATGCTATGCATATATTATGTATAATAGATATATATATATAGAGAGAGATGAGAGATATAGATTAATATATATATATATATATATTTGTATATATATATATGTATATATTCATATATATATATGTCTATATGTATGTATATATATATATGTATGTATATATGCATATATATATGTATGTATATATGCATATATATATATATATGTATATATGTATGCATATAATATATATATATATGCATACATACATGTATATATACATATATATATAAACACACATAATGTTTATATATACATCATGTACGTAATTATTTACATATAAACTTGTGTATAATTATATCTAAATACTTATCTTTGTTTTCTCTCCCTGCACACACACGCGCGAGCGCACACGCAAATGCTTGAGGGCTGTACATACACATAAATATTACGTAGCCATAGGTGAAGGTCGTGAATAACCATGTTTAGATGAATTGTTATATAGTTTATGCAAATATATGATGTCGATATAAATGTCTATAAATAGGCGTATGCTTAGTGCGTGTATGTCTGTGTAATATATGTCTGTTTATATAAAAAATATGCATAATACATACATATATATATATATATATATATATATATATATCTATATATATATATATATATATATATATATATATAGATATATATACATACTATATATATATATATATATATATATATACACACACCATATATATATATATATATATATATGTATGTATATATATATGTATATATATATATATATAGATATATATATATATATATATATATATATATTATATATATATATACATGTATATATACAGGAGTGGCTGTGTGGTAAGTAGCTTGTTTACCAACCACATGGTTCCGGGTTCAGTCCCACTGCGTGGCACCTGGGGCAAGTGTCTTCTACTATAGCCTCGGGCCAACCAAAGCCTTGTGAGTGGATTTGGTAGACGGAAACTGAAAGAAGCCCGTCGTATATATGTATGTATATATATATTTGTGTGTCTGTGTTTGTCAACCGATACTGGTGTGTTTATGTCCCCGTTACTTAGCGGTTCGGCAAAAGAGACCGATAGAATAGATACTGGGCTTACAAAAGAATAAGTCCCGGGTTCGAGTTGCTCGATTAAAGGCGGTGCCCCAGAATGACCGCAGTCAAATGACTGAAACAAGTAAAAGAGTAAAAGAGTATATATTTAACGTAGGATAAAATTTTTTCGAAAAAACAAAATGTAGCGTGCGTATTGTGAAAAATTATATGGTAATGGACAGTATGTCCAATTTTTCGGTATATTTGGCATTAGAAAATTTTTCATTTGCCCTTATTTATAAGTTGTATATATATATATATGTGTGTATATATATATATATATATATATATATATACACACATACATACGTTTGACAATCGGTGTTTGTCTGTTTATCTCCCAGTAACTTAGTAGTTCGGCAACAGGTATCGATAGAACAAGTAACAGGCAGGAAAAGGAAACTAAACAAGTACTGGGATCGATTCGTTTTACTAAAAGTCTTCAAGGCGCTGCAGTCAAATGACTGAACAAGTAAAAGAATAAACGATACGAACGCACACCACTTCCACCCCAACCCGCCCACACGTGACCTACTAGTTTTGTATATTGGGCTCTCAGTCTTAAGATTTTTGATTGGAAAACTAAAAAGAGTTACGTATTGTGTTAGGACTGAACATAAAGTAAAGCAAAAAAATCGACTTTGAACCAAAATATCTGTTATTTTAAAAGAAAATTATAGATTAACATATAGAAAGTTTTTGGTGACAAACTTGTTAAAAAATATTTGCTGCGAAAAATGTAGTGTGGCTTTAACTGATAGAAAAAAAAATTGCGGCAGAGTCTTCAGTTGCCTTTCTTGGAGATGAATATCAGCAGTAATTGGTTTCACTCCTTTGGTCATTGCTTTGTCTCTCATACTTCTGGCACTGTTAATGCCTTAATAAGCTTTGGCCTTCCATGTCTTAGGGCCTCTGTTGGGATGTTGCCCACTCCTAGGGATTTACCATCTTTGAGCATGCGTCTTAATTCTTTGACTCCTGGAAGATTTGGAGTATCTCCAAGTTCTCTGTTATTGTTAGAATTGTCTACAATATCGCTGCCATGTTTGAATTTGTGATTGTAAAAGATGTCGCAGTACTCAGACAATCTTTTGATGACGTCATTCACGTGTGAGGAGCTGGCCTGTTTTGTCTTCAGTGACAAATATCGGCGGTGTGTTTCTTCGTTTTTCTTAGGATTTTGAGGGTTGTCCGTCTTTATCGATTATTTTGCACACTGGTCTTCTATCCATTCCTCTTTGGCTTCCCTCATTTCCTTCTTAACCTTCCTATTGTACCGCTGACTTGCACCATAACACGTTAGCTTCGTCTTCCTCAGGTCCCGTCTCCTAGGATATCTTTAATGAAGATATCTTTATTAGGAGCTGCTTTGGTAATTCTCTTCAGGTCCTCATAGAATTCCTCAACGACATTATCTTCATCATATTCAAGCGTTGGCGCATAGACTTGTATGATGCTAATATTCTGTACTCTTGCAGCCACACGTGTGTTGATTAGCCTGCTGGATACTGACATGCAGCTGATGGCTGAACTTAATTTGGCTTTGTTAACGATGAAACCCGTTGCATGTTTATGCTTGGTGTCATCTTCGCTGTACCACAGTTTGTGGCCTTCATCTGTTGTATTACCAACTCCAGTCCACCTAACTTCAGCCAGCGCAAGGATATCCCGAGAATACCTGTTTAGTTGTGAGTAAATTCCTTCGTCCTTCCACAAATTCATAGACTTCAAAAACGGCCTTTGGCCGTATTTGGTGTGCTGGGTTGTGGCAGATGATGAAGAATTACAACTTCGATAACAATCTTATCGAAGTAATCCAAGCACTGTATAAATACTCAAGTAGTGCAATTCTCCCGAACAGCAGCATCGGAGAATTCTTCAGAGCAACAGCGGGTGTTCGAAACCGATGGCTCCTATGCAGTGCTTTTCAACATCTTAGAGAACATCATGTAGGAGACACTTCAAGACATTTACCTCTCTGTTTCCATTGGAAGACTGTTCATTTCTAACCGGCGCTTTGCTGATGATATTGATCTGTTTGTAAGCCATGAAGGGGAACTTACTGGAGCTCGCCACCAGGCTGGAATAAAAACCTTCAGGAGCATACGGGAAGGAGATCAGACCAGGAAAGAGCAAAATCCTGATTAACAGTAACAACCAAAACATAACAACCGACATCATGCGAAACGGAGGGAGATGTGTGTTCTCGATTAAGCAACAGAAGACAATTCATCCCTACGCACAACATACTAACGTCTCTGCACTAGCCCCTATATTCAAGTAAAATACGTGTTCTGGTTGAATAAAATATGTCAACGCTGACGGTGATTAATGTTCTTTTAGAAATACAATACTTCTTCCTAAAAAATGTTACCTCTGTATTTTCGCATTATTTATGTATGTATGTATGTATGTATGTATGTATGTGTATGTGTATGTGTGTATGTATGCATGTATTTATGTTATTATTCAGTCTTATTTCAACATCTCTTGCCAATAGAGAAAAAATCGGTTTCTAGCCTGGATCTAAGGCTCCTTCATTGGAATTTTAACAACATCGAAAGGAATTTGTGCATGCTTGTATGTATGTATTGTTTTATGTATATATTCTCATGCATATAGTTGCATGTCTAGACATGCGCATGTATACTTAAATACTAAATTTCTGGAAAGTTTTATAAATTTTTACAGTTCCATTGATGGCTTGAATCTGTAATCTTCGAATCAGCTTTTTCTGTTCTGGTTTTGAGAAGCCTAAATTCTCAAGATTGCTGCTAGGCGGTTTGTAACAAATTTCAGTGCCCCGATAATTACAGGTATAGACATGAACATGCAATCCGGATAAAATAACTGTAGGTTTCTCAATAGTTCAGCGTAGGTGTTTTCTTTTTCGCTGATCTTTAGTGCTATGTTGACTTCCGCTGGGTTGCTCTATTACCACTACTGTACTTAGTTACTCTTCTCTGTCCCAAGTCACCGATGAACTGAAGTTTTCATTGTGACATTTTAACAGTACTCTCATATTACGAGTGGCTAC
>NC_043004.1:28091899-28106899 GCF_006345805.1 Octopus sinensis
GGGTTTTGATTGCACCTGACTGTGAATTGAACCTTGTTTTGTTTAATTACCTTCCTATAGAGCTCGAGATATCAAACAATATTGATTTTTCTGGTAATAAGGTACAAATCCAATTTCATAGATTAAGAGCTATTCACTATTTCGCTATATATCTGTTTTGAATCGGCCCCTTTCTATTATTTATAATTATGAGGGTGCATTCGTAAAATCGATTGAGCAATGACAACATCTCATGTGCATTTTGTTCATTCTTTCACGTCCTGAGTTCAAATTTGCCGGGGGTCAAAATTCGGATTCATCTTTGTACTGGGTAGATAAGATATGTATCTCATGTACTGGCGATATGTATGTCATTTACTGCCAAATTGTCGGCCTCGACCCTAATTAAAATTTGAGAAACGGAAGCTGTTGGGTTGTATGATTTATCCGCACAGTATTGGGTCAACTCAAATATACTGAGTTAAAACCGTTACTTGTAAAACGTAATGTTTATATAGTCGTAGCAAAGAGTGTTGGCTACAACCTCTAGAATTTGTTTTATAGTACATCGTAACACTGTTAACACATCAATTTCCGACATAATGACAGAAATATATATGTGTATGAGTGTGTGTGTGTGTTTGTGTGTGCATGTGTATTCTTGGTTTATTAGTCTCAAGTGTAACCTGGTTGATAAAAATGTCGTTCCATCTATGCCCATCCCACATTTCTGTGGGAATACTTGGTGGGGAAGCGATAGAGTTGGGGTTATGTTAGTAAATGTGTCATATTAATAGAATTAAGTAGCAAGGGAGATTTGGTGGATATTTCTAAAATTTCGAGAGACTTTGTAGAAGTTCCCACTTTATTATTTAAAATTCGGTCATTCATACTCTGGCTTAAATATGATCGAAAGTGTTCCATCCCTGACCATCAAGCATTTTATTCAGACACACAGCATCTAGGATTTCATTATCAAGCGTTTCTTTCTTTTAAAAGGCGAAGCTGTAGTTTATAGGGATATCTAACTATCATTTCATGGAAATGCGTTGACTGCGTATAGAGTACCTCATTGGTCCTCAAAAATTTTTCTGCTTACTAAGGTGATATATCATACATACCAAAATCAATCTCCACCAGAATATATCTAAATTATTATCTCTAACTTAACAACGATTGCGTTTGAGCTGCCTGTGTAACTCAGCTTCGACTTATAGTTGATACCAATTTCAATTGGGTATGTTACTAACATCACAAGGTCCCTTGATTCTTTATACTTGCATTCTCATTGAAGCTGACGAAGATCACACTGAAGTAAGATGTATGTTACTGAAAACAGTAACTCGATTTCAAATCACGTTAGATACTGTTTCACTTGCTGCTAGTAATGGGAAGACAATAAAAGCCAGATTATTTCATTACCCATATCAATATATGAATGGGCTCTTTCTCAATGTATGACATTAATATAAACATTAATATAGGCAATATAAAAATGTAATATAAACATCAAGAGTGGTCGATAGTAGGAGATTGAAGGGTTTTAGACAGAATATATCTTCTCGAAGGTTTTCGTTCTAATCTCACCAAAATTGGCTTAATATCTAACTCTTTTGTGAGTTCAACAAAAATATAATTATCACTTCGTAGGCAAGACTGATCGATGAAATCGACAGCTCGCTTCCACAAAACGCTTCATCAGAAGCAAATATAAAAAAATATAACGATTTGGGTTGCTAATGGCATTAGTGTTTAACTCCAGGACAACATCTAGTGAGCAGATATTCCAGCCGTCACCATCCTGTCGTCTTCCAAATTATCCAATATGTCCTTCTACTTCCTAGGACAGAACCAAGATTCGTAGGAGATATGCCTACGCTATCCAAAACTTCGAGCAACTTCGTGGAAACTCGTCATTAGCTTCGTAATACTTTTAACGATGTAATGGGGATTCGCGTCCAGCCCAGTTCCACACATCGCCAATCTATGCACCACAATTATCCAAGCCAACTCAGTGAGAAGGGAAGTAATTCTCTCCTAGAATTCTGCTCTTTGTTTATTTCCTACACACACACGCACACGCGCACGCACATACACACATACACACACACACACACACACACACAAATATACATATAGATACGACTCACGTTTATTTGAACATACACTTTCAATTCCCCCTTCCGCACCCTGCGTGGATGTACGCACCCATTCCATAAACGCACACAAGCACAATGATATGAATATACAAATCCACATGCCTCTCGCTTCTTTCCTTGATCTCTTTCACTTTCTTTGTCCATATATCTATCTATATACACACACATATAAATAAACATATACACCCATCCATACACTCACGTTCACACACATATATACATTAAAGTGTTTTGAAAATATATGTGTAACAGTGTATAAATGTAATTATGTATACATAATAGAAATATTAAAATTACTAAGTCTCTCTAAAAGAGAACAACGGCAGCGTTTCCGGAAAATAATAGTTATAGCCATACTAATTTTTATAAGAATGCCATATTAGTATGGCGATAACTATGTATACATATATTTAAATATATTTATAAATCTGTCTCTCCCCCCTCTCTCTCTTTCTGTATATATGTATATATATAAGTGTGTGTGCGTATGCGTGTGTGTGTACGTATGTATGTATATATATTAGAGAAAAATGTCATTAGAAAAAATGAAGATGGAAATAGAACTACTTAAGCTGAGAGCTAAAACGAATGAAGAAAAAGTAAAAACCATAGACGAGGAAATCAACGAAGAAGTCATCAAACTAATAGACGACAACAATACTGAAACATTACCAGCACTATGGAATGAAGAATGTGAAAAAGAGGAACTTAAGTCCCTCCAACGATGGGAAAAGAGCGCCATCTGGTTTCTAGATTATGAAACCAACTTCAAAAATGAACACATATCCAACAACCCCTTCATAAAATTAAGCAAATCAAAACCAAATACCAACAGAACGGAACAACCACCAAGAAATCCTACCACACTCTACACCAGAAAAGTACACCTAAAACACACCCCACACTACCTACACCAACCCCAAAACACCTACAGAGGCCCACCACACCAGTTCGAAAATAGACATACCAACAGAGCAGAACAACCACCAAGAAATCCAAACACACTCTACACCAGAAAAATGCATTTAAAACGCACCCCACACTACCTACACCAACCCCAAAACACTTATAGGGTCCCACCACACCATTCCACGAACCTAAGAGCCACAACATACAATACTATAAAATACAACCCACATAACCAAACCAAAACGCTACTACCAAACATCCACCCCAGGAACCAACCATACAACCATAACAAACAACAAATGCACTACGGAGGAAACAACTACCAACACAATATACCTGAGGAACTAAGACGGAACACTAGGTTCAACAACAGACTCCAGAACAGAGCACCACAAACTCACTCTGACAATTATAACAACATGAGACAGATAAATAATAGCTTTGAACATAACTACACCAACCACTTTTTAGACCCCACACACAGGAACAGGGACACACGATGGCAAAGACAAACAAAAGAAACCTCAGGTAATTAAGATAATCAATCTCTCAAACAAAGAACTTACACCTAACGAAATAAGCATACTCTCCAAAGGACTTAAATTTACACCCACCCCACAACGTTCTAATTATTATGAAATGAAAGATGATATTTCGGAATTTTGCAGAAAACTAAGACTCACCGAGGCATTTCAAGACAAACAAATAGAGGAGGACTCAATAGCTAGAAACAAGAGCAATTACACCCCCACCAAAGGTAAGAATAAAGCCTTAGACCGCTATTGTGACTACATAACTAATTTCCCGTTTCAATTCATCAAGAAACAAAAACACAGCCCTAACTTCAACAAAAGAGAATGGAACGACCTCATCAAACTAAGAGAAGACAAAACAATAACAATTAATGAGGCAGATAAGGGCAACGCGATAGTAATAATGAATACAAACGACTATAAAAATTTAGTGCTATCCCTATTAAGAGATGAAACGTATTATGAAAGGGCCCAACAGTATAACCAGCAAAAAATAATGCATAACCTTAGGACATTAATCAACACATACCAAGAAGGACTCACGAACAAGGAGTATGAATACATCACTAACTTCAAGTGCAAATCGAGTTTGTTCTATGGTATCCCTAAGGTACACAAAAGCCAAACCATTAGAGAAACGTGCAAAACATCCACCGACACACTCATCAAAATCCCTTCACCAAATGATCTTAAACTAAGACCGATAATAGCAGGGCCAGCATGTGAAACTCACCGCCTCAGCAATTTCTTAGACACACTTCTTAAACCTTTCCTAAAACACATCAAAAGCTACATAAGAGACGATATAGATATGCTCAACCACCTCCCTAAAACAGTCAATGAGAAAACCCTTCTAGTATCATTCGACGTAGTTAATCTTTATTCTAACATCCCTCACAACCTAGGAATAGAAGCGATCACCTTCTGGCTGAATAACTACCCCTTTGAACTCCCAACTCGCATAAACAAAGAGAACAATTATTTTATTTTTGACAATGATTTCTACAGGCAAAGATCGGGAACAGCGATGGGCACGCGTACTGCACCATCTTTTGCCAACCTAGTGATGGGATACCTCGAGAAAATACTATACCGGATGACACTCGAGAAATATGGAAACACCTTCGCCACCTATATCCATAACAACTGGAAAAGATACCTCGATGACTGTTTCATCATCTGGGACAAAGGCATAGAGAAACTTGAGGAATTTAAAATTCTATTAAATGGAATAAATGACAATATACAATTCACGATGGACCACAACGAAAAAGAATTACCATTTTTAGACATCCTCATTAAGAAAACCGGCAACAAAATAGAGACAGATATCTACTATAAACCGACAGACTCTAAACAGTACCTACCCTTTGATTCATGCCACCCACGACATACTAGAATGAATGTCCCTTTTTGTTTAGCTAGAAGGATTTGCACCATAATATCAGACACAAACACCCGACACACACGTCTCCAGGAACTTAGAACCACACTCACAAATAGAAACTATCCACAGCCCCTAATAGACAGTGCAATCCAACGGGTACTTAAATTAAGTATAGAAGACCTGAGACAAACAAAACCAAAAAGAAAGAACAATTAAAAACCCTTCCCTACATCTCTACACACAACCCACTCAACAATGAGGCCTTCAACACCATACTACAAAGCACAGCCCTACTAAAGGGAGACCCAAAGATGAACCGGATCCTCGAAACACACACCATCATTAAAAGTAAACGGCAACCAAAATCCTTGAAAAGGATTTTAACCCAAGCTACACTGCACTCAACATCAACCACAAAACCAGCAGTTAGAAAATGTGGAAGGCCCAACTGCGGAATCTGTGTCATCTTGAAAGAAGGATCAGAATTTATACTGGAACAAGGCCACCAGTTCACCATTAGAACAAACTTCACCTGCGCATCAGAAAACTTAATTTACGTCATAACATGCGCAGGCTGCAATAAGCAGTATATAGGCCATACAAAAAATAGCTTACGTAACAGGATGGCGGTGCATAAAACACAAATTAGAAACCCTGATTACCGCAAAATACCGGTCAGCGGACACATAGATAGATGTGCTGGAAATGCAAATCCGAAATTTACAACTAACCCGCTCTATAAATTCAGTGACAACGCAACCTTCACACAACGCCAAAATAAAGAACTATATTTCATAAAAAAATTTAGACCAAGTTTAAACACCCTGGGCCAGGAATACTAAAACAAAAGATAAGTCCTCCGAAAAGGAGAAGCAAAATTCCACCACGGCCGCTACTTCAAACAGACACTCACTCTGACAGAAATATGCCTTAGTAAAAAAGGAAAAAAATTCTTTCGTGCAAATCTGACCCTGATACATACGATACAGCTAAGGGTCAGACCCGATTCTGATTGGTCAACAAGTTGATGACGTCTAGCTCTGCTAGAATGGACAGGATACAAACAGGGGACAGTCATTAGTCAGAATATTGATGACGTCCTTTTCTGCTTGACTAATCACCTAACAAGTACAGACAGGGGGCAGATCTAATGTAGCTATAAATCGTGATTGGGCAGAATCCGGATGACGTCCCGTTCTGCTTGACTAACGAAGCGACTGGTCAAAACAGGAAACAAACAAGAGGCAGTTATAATGCAGCGATTGGTCAAAATAATGATGACGTCCCGTTCTACTTGACTAACGAAGCGACTGGTCAAAACAGGAAACAAACAAGAGGCAGTTATAATGCAGCGATTGGTCAAAATAATGATGACGTCCCGTTCTACTTGATTAAAGCCACCTAACGAAACGATTGGTCAAAACGTTGATGACGTCACGCTACGCTGGATTGACCACCTAACAGGCATTATAAAACCGAGCACTTCACAAAAACTCACTAGAACCACCCAGCGAACTTCCACCATGGGTCATCACAATTGCTTAAGGTAAAAATGAATTCCTCGCTCTTTCGGAAACATCAATCTTCTGTATTGACCGCTTTCCACCACTTTGATCTGTTTTTTGTATTGAATACGTATCGCCACCGTGGGCCACTGCATCGAACACTTTGAACATATACTTCAAACTATATATCAACTATACATGAACTCTAAGATGTCTGACTCCGTTGTGTATTATAAATGAATTTCTTGTGTTTGACGGCATGAGCTGTCTTTTTTTATATATAACTTTTTTTGATAAGGTTCATTACAGGAACTGAAACATGTTATAATGTATATATAAAAATTAAAAATTGTATAATACAGCAGCATTTTCGAACTTCATTTTTTACAAATATATATATATATATTTACTCTTTTACTCTTCTAATTGTTTCAGTCATATGACTGCGGCCATGCTAGAGCACCGCCTTTAATCGAGCAACTCGACCCCGGGACTCATTCTTTTGTAATCCCAGTACTTATTCTATCGGTCTCTTTTGCCAAACCGCTAAGTAACGGGGACATAAACACACCAGCATCGGTTGTCAAGCAATGCTAGGGGGACAAACACAGACACACAAACACACACACGCATATATATATATATATACATATATACGACGGGCTTCTTTCAGTTTCCGTCTACCAAATCCACTCACAAGGTTTTGGTCGGCCCGAGGCTATAGTAGAAGACACTTGCCCAAGGTGCCACGCAGTGGGACTGTACCCGGAACCGTGTGGTTGGTAAACAAGCTACCTACTACACAGCCACTCCTGCGCCTATATATATATATATATATATATATATATATATATGACAGATCATTTACATGTAGTTGTATATGTGCCCCATGTTTTTTTTCACATAGATCGATCGTTCAAGGACAAATGTTCAAAGCTACGTGTAGTGCATAGAAACCACTATTTCTGATTTGTTGCGTTCACTTCAGTCAACGTTCACGTGTCTTATGCAACAAGCCTTCAAAATATCCAGACGTGAAAATAAAAAATCTTGCTTCTTATCAGGTTGAAGGGAAACTAGTAATAGGCAGAATTTGATTGAAAGTAACATGGTCTCTTAAGATGATAAAAACGTGCCACACAGTCAGAATTGTCATCAACTATTTGACCTACAAGAAAGGACTGAAGATAAAGTTGAATTTAAATCATGACAGTTATCATCCGGATAAAAAATCTATAAGCTGACTTAGGTCTCCATTAACCATTCTAAAAACATACGACAGGCTTTTGGCTACTTTTCCGAAGAAGAATTATCGAGAATAGTATTGACGTGGAATAAATATGGGAGAGATATAAAGAGAAAGAATAAAACAGAGAATGAAAGAGACAGAGACACAAAGAAAACTGATTGTTGATAATAATATAGATATGTATGTATGTATGTATGTATGTATGTATGTATGTATGTATGTATGTATGTATGTGTGTGTGTGTATGTATGTGTGTGTGTGTATATGTATATGTATATATATGTGTGTGTGTGTGTATGTGTATGTGTATTCATATATACATGTGTATGTGTGTATATATATATATATATATATATGTGTGTGTATGCGTGTGTGTGTGTGTGTGTGTGTGGAGCGAGAGAGAGAAAAAGGAGGAGAGAGAAAAAGAGGGAGAGAAAGAGACGAAGGGATAGATGGAGTGATAGATAAGGAGGTAAATTAGTAGAGAGAGAATGAGAGAGTGAGAGAGACAATAAGAGTTTAAGGGGAAATTGTATTAAATTAAGTTTGCAGAAAAACGTACATTTCGAGTTCGTTGACTGGGTATTTCGCCTACCCAGTCTTGTTAACTGCTAACTTTTCTTTGAATGATGGAAAACAAAATACTTCGAAGTTCTTGTAGCGTTGCCAAATACAAAGACTTTAGGTTTACTTGTGCCGAATACCAAACAAGAATGTTTAACATCTTGGAGACATCTTTTTCTTTGATGAACCTGTAACTATAAAATACCCTCGTCTAGTAATGTCAGATGTTTCAATAGCGTTGTTCTGTTTGTTTGTTGTTCAAAGATATATAATCCCAAAGATATCGATTATACTGTGCTTTCCTAGAATGATAAGTTCAAATTCATTATAGGAAGGTCCACATACTGTTATGGGGTAACTATTGTAAATTTCATAACCTCGAGCAATGATGTCGTACACTTGGATGTTACAATATCTCAATTTAAGAACGTTTCAATAGACAACCATTCGGTGCTTATGGTTAACTTCCTATGACTCAACGTCGACTGTAAAGAAAGCTAAACATAAAAAAAAAATATTACATAATAGACCATTAGTTGATTCAAAACATTGTCATAGTGGTCATTCTGGAACTGTCTAAGACTTTAGAAACACCCCCCACACACACTCACACACACCGAAACCATTGAAGGATTATTTTTTATATTATTAGTTAGTCAGGAGAGGAGGAGGAGCTCCCATGACCTTTGTAGACACTCTAGACTAAATTTCAAGCACGTAACAATATTTTGTCTATTTGCAATATATTCTAGAAATAGAATATTAGGAGCACGTAGAGACGTATTTATATATTTGAAAATAAATTTGATACACATTTATAATGTTTATGCTATCTATATTTATATACATGTATTATTATTTACATTTATTTTTATTACATATTTATATTTATATAAATATTGCGTGTATATACATTTATTTTTATAGATTATTATTTGTAAAGAATGTTTCTATCGATATTTGATCATAATGTATATGTTATTCTTGTTCAAAAATGCGTTTCCATGGAAACCTTTTATGCTTCTCCTTCCCCCACATCTTTCTCCACCTCTCTCCCACACTATCTATCTCACTGTCTCTAAATATTCTTCCCCACAAACCATAACAACATTTCAAAATTCTATAGTACTGAAATTATTGCTTTTTTCTATTTTTCCCCTTTTGTTCTCATTTTTACACCGAGTACCGCTGGCAAACTTAAACATTCCATGAATTGTAGATTTTAACAAGCAAAAACTGATTTAACAATTACGTTCAAGAAATATTTGACAATAGTTATATTTGAGAAATATAATTAAACGAAATTGTTTTAAATTTACTTCGTAAAATACTAACTCTCCACTCTAAATATTCTTTACTATTCTTTATCTTTAGAAATTATTTTTCGACTTTCAATTTTTACAAAATGACAAATAAGTTGTTGTGTAATAGAATTTATCCTTAAAACCGCTTCTGACCAAGAGTTCGTTGTAATATTAGTGTATGCTGTAAATGATAAAACAAAACAAAAATCTTTATTAGCTGGAGTTCGGAAAATCTGCAAGAAACGTTCATTATAAGGTTGTGATAATAGATGTGGAGCGGTTAATGTGTCTGTTGATATAATTTAGCATGATTTTCCTTTTCAGTTTTGGAGTGCGAATAATGAAACGCATCGTTGAAGTCCAGGTTTATATCTGAGGTGTTCATTTTAGTGAGATAAACTTTGATACGAACAAAAGTTCTTTAAATGCTGAGATTTTGTTTTCTGCATTCAAAGAGTATTTTAATCGTATAAATTTTACAAGCCGTTACTCTTCCCATATTTATAACAATGATTAGATTTATGTATGTAAGTGTGTATTAGGTGCACTCTTTACACCTTATTGTTTCTGTCATTGCATTCATAAAATATATATCGTTCTCAAGGTGCCTTTATCATTAATTAACAAATATATATATATCCATCAACGCTAACTATATATTCATATATGACAATTTAGTATTGTTTTCTATTGACTGCGATTCATTTACCATTTTAACTAGCTTCGTTCACATTTCATCAACTGAACATTCGTAATTATATTACCGATCAATTTTATTAATTAAAATCCTCATTCACTCTCCATACGGCTCGTAATGAATATTGTTTATTCGATTGTAGTTCCTGAAATATTTTAAAGAGTAATCTGTTCGTTATGTTGCAGAACAATTATATATATATATATATATATATATATATATATATATGTATGTATGTATGAATGTATGTATATATGCATGCATGTATGTATGTATATATATATATATATATATATATATATATATATATATTATATATATATATATATATATACATGAGTATGTGTGTGTGTATATATATGTGAGTGCATGTGTGTGTTTGGTGGAGGTGTAGCGTCGATTATGTAACTAACATAGATTACGAAACAGCTGTCAATTGATAGAATAAACATCTATTTCTCACTTATTTGAGCACACACATACACATGTATATTTATGTATACATATATATATATACATAGACATATATACATACACGCTTATACGCGCGTGTATACAGAAATATATCTTATCAAAGGAAGTTTGATTGAATTACTGGTTTGATTGTCTTCAGAGTAGTTCATAAATCACTAATTAATGAGACATAACCGTGTCGACACTGTACAATTGATCATGATTGTGATGGGAATGAAGGCAGTGGTGTTAATGTGGAGATCTCGGATACACTAATGTGTATATCAGAATAATATTAGATATATTACTAACAGTAAATATTGGATAGATATCAGAATATATTACCAATAGTTAATATACGTACATATATGCATGCATACATACATACATACATACATACATACATACATACATACATACATACATACACACATACATACATACATACATATACAACCGGATTACTACATCTCACTTTGACTGGTATGCGCTTGCGATCCGGGAACAGGAAATGTCAACCAAATACCTGACGTACAAAAGGGAGAGAGATGCAGGAGAAGCTGTAAACTGGGACAACCGATGCAGACTTTGTGAAGTTAATACCGAAGTAGTTGTTCAAAAATATCATCACGGTATTATCTACCGATTATACATGATGTTGTAGGTAGGACATTGTGTAGCGAGATCCGTCTAAAGGATATTTCTGAGGAAAAAGAAATAAGAACCCACTGTATGGTGGAAGCTATAACCATTCATAATAAAAAGGAGTAGTAGTGGAATGTCCCAGTGAAAACCTCAATAAAATTTTTATATCCCGCTACAGGTTGGTATATATAAAATTAGGTAGCGGATGGTTTAATCAAAGTGTTCGTGAGACTACCAAAACGCTCTCTTGATCTCTGCGGACCTCTACTCTTTATAAGAATTCGTCTAGTCCATTCTCCAATCTGCCAGCGGTGTCATTTTTGATACACACACACACACACACACACGAACACATGTATATATAAAAGACGGAGGTGGAAATAGTACAGAAGTAAGTCTAAGAATTTCAATTTATGAGGGAATTTAATAAAAATGATTTTAAAAATCATATAAAGAAAATATTACCGGTTTCGATGATTCTCATCTGATCAAATATCAGTAAAACTTATAAACATTTGAAGTAAAAACAGTTTATTTTCTATCAAGAGCATGTCTGGAGACTTTTCCGCAGACAGAAGATAATTTTTATTGATTTTTTACTGATATTTGATAGCGTGAGATTCATCAAAACCGGTAATATTTTCTTTACATAATTTTAAAAATCATTTTCATTAAATTTCCTCTTAAATTGAAATGTCTTAGACTTACTTCTTTGCTATTTCCACCCCCATTTTTTATACGTAAAAAATTGATTTGTATAGATCTCTAATCTTTTTTCAACCTAAGTTTGTGTGTGTGTGTGTATGATGGACTCTCCCGTCGGTTTCGACGTATGAGGAGGTGTCACCCTACTCTTTCTTTGTCAGTCACAATGCTTATGTCGAATGTGACGTTTGAGTCCTGCCAACGATTTGCCAAGAAGCCCACAGATTTATCTGTCTATTTATCTTTCCATTTATTTATCTTCTCCCCGCTTCTCTGTCTGTCTGTCTGTTTCTCTCTTTCTCTCTCTCTCTCTCTCTCTCTCTCTCTCTCTGTCCCTGTATATGTATATAGATGCATGCATGGCCGTGTGATAAGGAGATTGTTTCCTAACCACATATGTGGCACCTTGGGGATAAGTTATAATTTGAAAGAATTAAGCTAATAAAGCCTATAACACTCGCCATTTTGCCCTCACAATATCTTTCACCACACTAAATCTGTGGCCCTGTTAAGTGCTTTAGAATCTCAAATGATTTTACTTATGTTACATTTCTATGATAAGAGTCTGAGTCAATGGCATACAGTATTAGTGTTTGTTCAATTTGATTTCATTCGTTGTTACCAACATAAGTACACGTGTGTATGTGTGTGCTGGTTTAGTCGTATTCTACCCTTGCACCAGTTTTATTTTAGTGATGGACTATTGTTGGGAGGCACTGCTACATCATTCAATTTTATACTTAATGAGTTGGGGCGAATAGGTTCCTATCATTTTTATGACCTGTGTACTCTGTCTTAATGCTATTTCTTTTTAATTATTCAGAAAAAAGTTTTACTCCAATATTTTTATCGATCCATTGTATTTCAATAAGGCATGTTGACAAAGCATAGATGTCTGCTCCTATCCATTGTATTCAAGCCAGTCTTCTGGAAATATTTCATTTCTTATACAGTGATTGTTTTGGTGACATTGTGTTTCTCTGCATAGAACCCATCTCCATTTTATAAATGAGCTTCACTTAGTATGTCAAAACCATTAAAAATGGTCTGTTGCTTCTTTTACTGCTTTGAATAAAAATTTTGCGCCATTTAGCGCTTTTCCAAATTTATGGGCCTGTTATGTGTCGGGGAATTCGAATCTCTCATATTAGTTTTCTCATCTAGCCTTCTTTTCTTTTTCTTTCCAGCCTGTTCCATAAGTTTGCTCTGACACATAGTCCACACTCCATAAGCATCATTGCTGCTGATAGTTTTAGACATTTTGTTTTTGCATTCTTATAAATTTTAATCCGATCTAGTTGACTGTATCCGGAGAATTTCTAGCAGAGAATGAAATGTTGTACGAACTTTATCAATTTACCTCATATTAAATGTATTGCTACTGACCACCTGGTTCTCCAAAGCTCTGCTTTATTAACAAATGCAAAAGTAAATATCTTGATGGCAGTGTGTGAGTGTAAGCAGACATAATTACATACGCACGTACACATTCAGACACGTTCACACACGTACGCGCGTACACAGACGTGCTCACGCGAGTATTTCTTTCTGTTACTGGTTTAGACTGCCTGAATTTATCAATCTAAAGGGAAATTTTTCGAAACTCTACTTGTATAAGAAAGAATACGTTATACTGTTGGCCAGAGAACTTCTCTGGAGAGACACTGAGGAATATGTCTCCCTCATATATCACAATATTTCAGCATCTTTAGTTTTTCTGTACGAACAATCATTTCTAACAGCCATGAATCGCTACTCCCAATTTCACTCGTCTTTGTCATTATCAAGTGCTTTGATTGAAACAAATTCTGTTTCACCTTAGCATTACACCAAACTTTCTGAGAGTGAAGCCAACTATAGGTTCACTCACTCGGGCAGACCTCGTTACATCAGCCCCCATATGTACTAGGGGTGAAAGAAGACCATCGCCCTCTCAACTATCACTTTTTCAAATGGAATTTAAAAAGTCGACGATAGCTTGACGAAAGAGTAAAGTGTCCATTTCCAGTTGTTCACCAGAAAAAATACTTTCGTCTCAGTCACCAGACAGAGGAAAACTGCCAACTCTTCCGTGGAGGCACATGGCCTAGTGGTTAGAGCAGCGGACTCGCGGTCGAGGGATAGCGGGTTCGAATCTCAGACCGGGCGATGTGTGTGTTTATGAGCGGAAACACATAAGCTCAGCGCAGCTCCGGCAGAAGGTAATGGCGAACTTCTGCTGACTCTTTTGCCACAACTTTCTCTCACTCTTTCCTCCTGCATCTTGCAGCTCACCTGCGACGGACCGGCGTCCCGTCCAGGTGGGGAACCTATACGCCAAGAAACCGGGAAACCGGCCCTTATGAGCCAGGCATGGCTCGAGAAGGAACAAACAAAACAACTCTTCCCGACCAAATGAAAGAAGCGGGGCGATTCTTACGATAGATAATAGCCATTGTTTCCAAATTTTGGCAAAAAACCAGCAATTTTATTGGGAGTGGGGAAGTTGATACCATCAGCCCCAGTACTGGACTGATATTTTTATTTCATCGACCCCGAAATAATAGTTTCAAATTTATGGTTAAGGGTTAGGTCGATTACATCGACCTCAGTGTACAACTGGTACTTATTTTCTCGACCCAAAATAATGAAGGGCAAAATTGACAGCAGAGATATTTAACAACTATGACGACGACGATGACGATGACGATGACGATGACGATGATGATGATGATGATGACGATGATGGTAATGATGATGATGATGAAAAAAATTATATCACTTATAAATAAAAAAAAGGAATGAGGAAGTAGACAGTCATAGCTAGATTATAATCAACTACAGGAACCACCAGCAGCAACAGTAACAACAACAACAATGACTGCAACAACAGGAATAATACGAAGCAAAACATTTCCTGTCAATGTAGTGG
>NC_043004.1:28111899-28119399 GCF_006345805.1 Octopus sinensis
TCAAAGTGATGAGCTCAACACTTATCCTTGGTTAGGAAACATTCAAGCAAACTAGCTGGATCCGTTTCAGACAATGTCAGATTATTCCGTGATATAATCAACTTGGTGAGCTTTTGGCCAGTTGTCAGCAGATGTAGCACACACACATAAGAGAAATGTTTGTTTTCATTTACAATACATTCTTCAAACTCACCTATTTTTGTTATATATTGAGTCTTTTTCAGGGATGTTTTCCCCTTTACTCTTTTCAAATTTCTATCGACCGTTGGTTATATTTATTATTTCATCCTCATCGCACGATGAAGGTGCATTACTAAAGGGATGTGTTTGCTCCTTACCTGAACATAAAGGTATTTCACTTGTTATTACCAGAATTCGGACAGGTAGTATTCTGCCAATTGAGATTTGCTGTTCTCTTTCGTGTTTTCTTCATTTTCTTTTTTTTGGTCTTAGACTTACCATTTCTTTTGTTCTAATTTGGGGATTTCTCCTACTAACGTAGCAGTAAGGCTTTCTACCTCATATCCTTAATTCATGCTGTTTGAGTCGATATCTTCTACTAGACACAGTTTTGGTATGGCCCTATGATTTTCATGCTTTTTTTTATATATTTACTAAGCACAAATTTTGGCCAGTGTTTTCACTGCGTCTTCAGTTTTAATGTTATATCAGATAGTGTCATGGCATTTGCTTATATCAAATGAGAAAATTTCTTTTGGTATGTACTCGAGAGCCAGTTCTATACTTTGACGTAAGAGAAGATTTTTCTCTGCTTCCATCTTTTCATAAGCAAAGGTATACAATTTTTTTCTTCGCATTCTTCTGCACTAGTTCGTTTCAATCCACATGTAATTGGGAATTCTTTTGAGAGTCAATCATAATGAAAAAATACGCTGTCATACCATCGTGCAGAGCTTGGATCAGAGAGACGAAATGATCAGGACATCCGAAACGATCAAGGACCATCTACATGGAAAGTGGGGAAAGTTTGGGTCAGATCATGTTTAAGGTTCCTCGGGATGCTTGGAAACTACACTAGGTGTCTGGAAGGATTCTTTCTGCGAGGATCAAGAGACAGATCCCGAGTATTCGAGCAAAGATCTTTCCTAGAATAGCAGCAGCAAGATTCCACAATAGTATCTGCAAGATCTTCTATTTCCTTTCATGAATATACTGATGATGACGTCGTCTTTGTGATCCCTTCGGACCTGAAGAAACTTTCATATTTTTAGAAACAGGGTGAAGGGTTTACAGCAGCAGTCCGCTATGTTACAACAGTTCGAACGGGATATGTGTGTGTGTTATTCGAAAATAATTTATTCAATAAAAATATTCCTGTATAAACCTTCAATTTATCAGCTGCAGACTTCCATTCATATCTCTTCCGCTCACACCTCTCTCTCACTTTCTCACTACTCCTCTCCCTTTTTCCTCTACTCCTTTTTCTGGGTGAATGTGTATCATCATCATTGTTCGACCGTGGTCGAGACAATGGAATTTACCATGCTACGCCAGACTTCACGGTCCATCATAGCATTACGGAGGTCCTGTTGCTGGATGCCTGTATCCCTGGAGATTACATCCGGGTAGGAGAGTGTGCGCCCTCTGGTATTGCGAGTAGATGGCTTCCAGAGGAGAAGAGTAGAAATTACCTCTTTTTCAGCTCTACAACAATGTCCAGCAAACTGGACTCTCCTACCTTTCACAAGAGATGACACAAGTGGTAGTTTCCCATATATTTGCATTTTGGTTGGATGACGCTTCCACGAGAGATTTTGAGCTCTCATAAGGAGGCCAGTGTAGGTTCCATCCAACCGCCTCTCAAGCTTCTTTGATAACGTCCAGGTTTTGAGCCATATAGTAGAATTGGTTCGACTGTGGCTTTGAAGATTTCAAGTTTGAAGTCTCTACTTAGATTTGATGACCATATCTTATGCATGTCATTACAGGCTGACCAGGCCATACCCTTTCTAGTTAGAAAATCTTTTCCAGATGATTATATGTATGACCCAAGATATTTGTATACACACACATACACACACAGAGGCACACGCACACATACACTCACATATACATATAGACAGTCATGCATAATTATACGTACATACAAATACATTGATATGTGTGTATGTGTGTGTGTGAGAGAGAGAGAGAGAGAAAGGAGAGAAAGAAAATGTTTATATATAGTGAGAATATATGCATGCATTTATATGTATGCACACACACACACACACATATATATATATATATATATATATATTATATATATATATATATATATATGCATACATATCAATGCATGCATATATAGTATAAAGGATCGTAGGTAAGGGCAAAATAAGAGTTACAGGAAGCTAGCTGGTTGCTATAGCAGTACCTTTCCGCGCATGACCACTCCACACACGATCATACACACGCACATCGGCAACATTCGTCTATTTCTTGAAAATGGGATCATAACCCCGAAATTTTGAAAACAAGGTAAGTTTACATTAATTCACATATTTGTTTTCTTGTGATCTACCTTGCATTTACTTTGCAATATATATACAATATATTCTGCACAATGCATATATCTATATATGTGTGTGTGTGTGTGTGTGTATTACATATTTACACATATATACACATACACATTTTCTTTCTCTTTCTTTCTTTCTCTCTCTATCTTTCTTTCTCTCTCTCTCTCTCTCTCTCTCTCTCTCTCACACACACACACATGCACATGCACAAACACACTCTAACAAAAACACTCTCTCTTCCTCATTCACCTTTTCTCCTCACGCAAGCCTCAATAAAACATGGGAAACAGCAGCATTTTATTGCTGCTCTTTGTAGCAGAATTGAGTTTAGCGAGAATTTGCACGTCGACAAATTACAGTCTGAACGCGTCAAAATGGCGACGGAACACAATACAAAACAAAACAGCAAATTTAAAACACAATGCAATGTAGAATGTAAAGCAAATTTTTTAAAAATCACAAAATACCAAAAGTGACAGAAAAACAAACTGATAACCACCGCCCCATGGTTCCACCAGCACAGTCGCTACTACGGACACCCTCATCTTCATCCCCCTCCTCCTCATCATCATCGTCATCATTCTCCACCATCTTCACCTCCACTACCAGTTTTGTACCACTTTCAATGTCACAATGCCACCATCATCATAAGCAAACAATCACATTTCCGATATTAACACAGTTAGGAATACTAGCCCAACCCTAAAGTTTCATCATAACAACAAGCCCGGCCTTGAGAACAACCACCAACAACAGCGGCAATGATGAGATAACAACCGCCAACAGAAGCCCTATCACCAACACATGTACCAAGACCGCCACTGCAAAACCCGCCTCCGCCGTTGCCTGCCAATAACCACAGCAATTTCATTATTGTCGTACGGATCAGCATTTATGGTGATAATTTCTGTGGAAAGAAATAATGAGTTACGTTGTTTAATTTGCTGTAAAAAAGAAGAAAAAATATGTGCGAATATGTTGTGTGTTTATGTATGTATGTATGTATGTATGTATGTATGTATGTATGTATGTATGTATGTATGTATGTATGTATGTATGTATGTATGTATGTATGTATGTACGTGACACTCCGTCAGTTACGACGACGTGAGTTCCAGCTGATACGATCAACGGAACAGCTTGCTCGTGAAATTAACGAGCAAGTGCCTGAGCACTCCACAGACACGTGTACCTTTAACGTAGTTCTCGGGGGAGATTCAAGGCTGGCCCTTTGAAATACAAGTACAAGAGAAACAAGAAGAAAGAGTGAGAGAAAGTTGTGACGAAAGAGTACAGCAGGGTTCGCCACCATCCCCTGTCGGAGCCTTGTGGAGCTTTAGATGTTTTCACTCAATAAACGCTCACAACGTCCGGTCTTGGAATCGAAACCACAATCCTACGACTGCGAGTCCGCTGCCCTAACCGCTGGGTCATTGCGCCTTCATGTATGTATGTATGTATTATGTATGTATGTATGTACGTATGTATGTAGCGTACTCCTAAAAACATTCTATTTTGGAAAGTGAGCGGAATTCTTAAATGGTTAGGGCAGCGGACTCGCGGTCGGAGGATCAAGGTTTCGATTTCCAGACCGGGCGTTGTGTGTGTTTAGTGAGCGAAAACACATAAAGCTCCAGGAGGCTCCGGCAGGGGGTGGTGGCGACCCCTGTTGTACTCTTTAGCTCCAACTTTCTCTCACTCTTTCTTCTTGTTTATTGTTCCCGACTTCCTACGCAACGGCTGAGCCTGGTTGCGCATTCATCCATCCGTCGATGCTCTCGGTGTCGGGGATTGACCTGCTTTCTCTTCTGCAGGTCTTGCGAATAGCAAAGGACCACGTTTCGGACTTCTCCCACTGCGGACAAGACCATTCGCTCAACAGCAACAGCAACAGCAGTGACAGCAACAACAACAATAACGCAAGCAGCAGCAACGACATCAGCGATGGCACTTACGTCAACAACAGTAACATCACTAACAAAAATATCGCAAACGGCATATAAGATGTGGCAAGCAACCTTTCGCTGGTATGGCGGCAAATCGTCACGCTATTCGTAAATAACAAAGAAGACCGACTGGCACATGAGAAACAGCTTGTGATGGTGATTGGGAAGAATGCACAGATCGCTATGCCAGCCGAAATTCTGGCAACAAACGTCCGGGGGATGATAGCGTATCGCTGTGTATGTCCTAAACCCCAACGCCTAGAAACAGTGACACACGCTCAGGTGGCAGAAAAGTTGAAATACGTCAGAGGAAACGTAGAACTTGTCACCAAGAGAAGGCATTTCGGGGGCGTGGCGGTTCTCTTCACGAGCGAAGCCTTCACGCTGAAGCACTCCATAGCCTTCGTACGTAACAGGGAACTCACTTCTACACCTCTTTAGAAAGAAAGACCTCTCGCGTCAAGATACAGTTGCACTTCAGTTAGACATTAGGTGAATGTTGACTTGAATTACTTTGCATGGGAGTGATACTCACCTCAAAGAAATACAAACGGACAGCGAATTGTGATTTCAAATCACAGAGGAGATCCTCGTACTGGATGGAAAATGTTCCAGATTTAATCCACTTGCCCAATTGAGTGAATCTTCATGTGGCGGTTCAGTCAGGAAACTTGTATATTATTTGTGCGGTGGTATCAAAAGGTTCCTGGACTAGTTCTATAGCGCGCGAACAGATGGCAACACACCGTTGCGTGTGCAGTGAGAGCTAGCAATGATCTTCATGAGGCAGTGTTCCGAGTGACATTGCTGTGTTTACATCGTAAGTTGTGAAATTTGTGTTTTTGTGAGCACGTGTATGCTGTAGTCTGCGATTTTGTCATTTTCAGGAAGAAAGAGCTAACGTGATATTTTGTGTTAAACTTGGGAAGTCTGCTACAGAAACATTGAGTATGCTTCTGCAAGCTTACGACGATGGTGCAATGAGCCGTGTGCAATGTTTTGAGAATTCATCTCCAAGGGCCACACCATCGATCGAGAGTTCTACTGCGTTTGAGAGAAGATATTCGGCGAAAGCGACCGGATTTGTGGAGCGCGAAAAATTGGATTCTACACAACAATGCATGCTGTCACCGAGCTCTCGCCACTCGTGAGTTTCTCGCCAAAAACATGGCATCGCTTCCGCACCCCGACCTCCATTCGCCAGATTTAGCACAGGCGGACTTCCATCATTTTCCCAAGGTTTTAATACCTTTGTTGAGATACAGAGCGTATCGCAGAAGGTCCTCGACTCGCTTACGGAAAACAACTTCCAGGCCAGATTCCAAATGTGGCAGGAATGTTGGGAACGGTGTATAGCTGTGCAAGGTGATTATTTCGAAGGAGATGATGTAAACACTTAGGTAACTAAGTTATTTTTTTTTTACTAAACATTACTACTAGTCCACGAATATTTTGATACCACTTCGTAGCATCTTGGGGCTAGCGTCGGCTGCGGGCCGACCAAAGCTTTGTGAGTGCATTTGGTAGACGGAAAATGAAAGAAGCCTGTGGTATATATATATACATATATATATATATATATGTATGTGTGTGTGTGTGTGTGTGTGTGTATGTATATATATATATATATATGTGTGTGTTTATGTGTGTGTGCGTGTCTTTGTGTTTGCCCCCCCCCCACTATCACTTGACAATCGATGCTGGTGTGTATATAACCCTGCAACATAGCGGTTCGGCAAAAGAGCCCTATAGAATAAGTACTAGGTTTACAAGGAATAAATCCTGGGTTCGATTTGTTCCACTAAAACTCCTTCAGGCGGTGCTCCAGTATGGCCGCAGTCATACGAGTGAAACGTATAAAAGAGTAAAAGAGTATATGCACACACAAACACACACACACACACACACACTTGCGTGTATAAATAGCAGTATAGCCGTCTCTCTCCCTCTCTCTCTCTCTCGATATATATATATATACATATATATATATACACATACTTTCGCACACACATATATACATATATTTATATGTATTATATATATATATATATATTTATATATCTATACAATATGTTACATTACTCGGTAGTCAAGATAAAACTCTGAGTTTCAGATGCCGAAGTGGAAATCCACAACACCATCTCTTCGGTTATCTGGCTCTTTGAAAACGTTATGAAAAAATACCGTTAAAAATGAAGGGAAATTACTCTGTTATAACTCTGCTTTGCCTGCGTACTTATACATCGCTCGCATTTTCGTCATAAAAATTATATAAAAATACATAAAAAATATATAAAAAATATAAAAATATATAAAATCTTCTTGGGACATAACACAGAAAGCATGTTCTATCCGTTTTCTTTAGGGGACCAAAAACGTAACAGAAATTAGTCACATGTGGGCATGATCCGAAAAGCTCTGTCCTTGTATTTAGACATGTGGTAGGGTCTAAGCTGCTTTTCCAGATAAGCCATCTCTCCATGTCGCATAAACCGCACCTTCCGCTGCCGTTAGTATAGGGCTTACATCTGGCCAAAATCTTCCATTGTATGTTATAATCGGCACCTTTATCTCTTAAAGACCAAATATGATTGGATAATTGTGTCGCTTTTCTTTTGTTCCAGTGCCTAAAGCTCAAAGTGTGGTTATTGAACCTGGCCTTGAAATTACCCTCTGTCAGGCCCACGTATTTCTTCGTCGAAATGGTGTCTTTAGTGGTTATAGAGTTTACGGTAGCTTCATATATGATGGTCTTGGACATGCAAGCTCCATTTAGCGGGCACAATTCTTTATTCCTGCATGAACAGCTGTTTTCTTCTTGTGTTTTTTGTATGTTATGATTGATTATGTTTTTAAAATTGGTAGTTGAACTAAAACTAATTTTTAAATTGTGTCTATTGAAGAGTTTCCTATAAGCATGGTTAACTGGAAAATGTCTATCTATCAGTGCTAGGAAATATTTACCTATATTGAAGGCCACCTCGGGTGAGTAAGGGGGCGTAAACCAGATGACCTTCCTATTTCTATTATTC
>NC_043004.1:28124399-28126899 GCF_006345805.1 Octopus sinensis
TAGTAGGGGTGTAACCTATTTCGTCTTTAAATCCACTAGCTTTGAGGGCATTGTTATATGGGGGCAGCATTATTAGATATGTTTATATTGGAGGAGAGGCTAGAAATTCTCTTACTAATATTTTTAACTAAATTCTTAAACACTACGAGGGGTGGGTAGCAGGAACCTACATTAATATAACTACGTCTATCGTTGGGCTTTCTATAGGGTTTGTATATATATATATATATATATATATATATATATATATATGTATATGTATATACGACGGGCTTCTTTCAGTTTCCATGTACTAAATCCACTCACAAAGCTTTGGTCGACTCAAGATTATTGTAGAAGACACTTGCCCAAGGTGACACGCAGATGGATTGACTCCAGAACCACATGTTTGGAAAGCACGCTTCTTATCTTATATCTACGCCTGCGCCTACACACACACATAGAAAACATACACGTATGGTGTTTTTTGTGTATTGGTTTATATTTCAGGAGATATAAAAGATTAAAGCACTTGATGATAATCAACAAACAACCGAGTAATAAATTCTTTGATATCGTTAGTAAATGTTTGACTCTGAAGAAGATGAAGTCGCAGGAACCCTTTGATCAGAAAATGCGTAACACGAGGACTGACCTTCATGCAGAACACTTAAAGGATGAGGTGACAAATGAGGTCGATGTTGAAAAGAGTCCTGGTTTTGAAAACGATAGGTGGTCAGGTTAAGCTGGGGAAGCAACTTCTGTGAAAGCGATACTTCTGTGAACTGTCTTATTAAAGAAGATTGATGAGTAAGAAGACACCGTACCAAAAGTGTTTGAACATTAGGCGCTGAGTGTGTTAACTCTTCAAATGAAGTACAACAAAGAGCGATGTTGCAACGAAAAGAAAAGGAAGAAATTGATAATCTATCACTTGTAAATTAATTGTGAATTTTTAATGAAAATATATTTTTTCTACTGAAATAGTCGTTGTTCACAATTAAATTATGAATTATAAAGGAATTTGTGATTTACTGTGTCTGTGGAGAGTCATTTTCTTTTTGTGCCTTATTATTTAGACTATTGAAAAGGTTGCAAGACGCAACGAAAATTTTAGGACAATAAAAATAAGAAAAAAGTGGAAATTTTACCGGTGAGTGTGTTAAATAATAAGGCAAAAAAGAAAATGACTCTCCCCAGACACAACAGAATATGCTTCAACACACGAACTCATATAAAGAATCTTGCAAACCAAATCCAAAAACAAAATGTGATTTACTGCTTTTATTATAAATAGATTGCTCTCACCTATCCTTTTAACCTATTCTGAATATATGCATCAACATTTATTGAATTGTAATAAAGATTTAGCGTTTAACGATGTATTGTACATTGGCTTTTGAGTACCATTGGCACATTTTATGATATTTATATTCAAATCATTGCATGTGTGTCAAGTTAGGATTGGAAACTGAAACAAGGAACTGAAGATAATATGGAGATGAGAGGGTGCTACGATGTGTAGCAATAAGCGACAAATTGATCAGTTTTATTAGATGTGAAATTTTGGAAAGCGAACCTAGGGATGTATTGAATCAATTGCCAAAACATATATCAAACGCAATTTATGGATTCCGGTGTTCTAAATATATTTGGAATCCAAGATGAAATAGGAGAAAATCAAGCATAAGATCTCGGCTAGTAAAGTTAACAATTGAAATCTAAAAAAGACGAAGGCGTATTTTCTAAGTGGTATAATTTTGTCTCCCACTGTGTAATATAGTTTTGATCTCTGTATCTTATATATGAAAGAGAGAAACCAAAACCTGATCTAGCCATAACGAAAGAAACTATGAAACATCTAATTTTCATAGATAGCTAATCAGTTGTAGGATATAATTTTACAATTTGCTTTTATTGCTGTATTTATGGCTTACATCTCTGAATCCCTGTTTATGTTTAATATACTCAAGCGTATTATTAGAGCAACCATTCTCATTATATTTAGGTTGAAAGAGATATTTGGTAATATGATAATGCACTCGCATGTGACAATGGTCTCCTTTTTACATCCACCCACAAACCTACTCTGAGTTTGAACAACAATAGCCACAACAAAAACGAAAACAATAACATCATCATCATCATCACCACCACCACCACCACCACCACCACCACCACCATCGCCGTCATCGTCGTCGTCGTCGTCGTCATCATCATTATTATTGAGTAAGAAAGCAGCGCATGCCATCAAAGTAACACTGGGGTAAAATATATCCATCATGACTACCCGTCTGATAAGGGTACACAAGCACATGCATCACACGATGATCTCATATCAAGATAAACATCGCATGACCTTGCAGGTGGGGCCCAGTTAGAGATCGAATAGCCCATCCCACTCAGGCGGTCCCTGAATAAGGGTTGTTTAAGGATGCTGAACGAAACACCCATGTATCCAGAGATGAATTATTCAGACCCCAAAGAATTCCTCTCGATACATGACTATGATACCCCCCCC
>NC_043004.1:28131899-28136899 GCF_006345805.1 Octopus sinensis
GCATGGTGTTGGATTAAATGTAAAAATCAATAGCTTGATCTCCCTTCTAGAGCAGTGGTCAAAAAGAAAATATAAAGCGACACACTAAACGTGCTCATGATTAGGTTTCGAATTTTTGCCTTCGTTGGAATTTTTTCAGCGTTCTACTTTGTATTGTATTCTCTGAGAGAGAAAGGAGAGAAAGAAGGAGAGAGAGGGGGAGAGAAAGAGGGAGAGAGAAACAAGGAGAGATAAAGAGAGACAAAGCAGCAAAAGAAGATATATATTTCTTTATTGCCCACAAGGGGCTAAATATAGAGGGGACAAACAAGGACAGACAAAGGGATTAAGTCGATTACACCGACCCCAGTGCGAAACTGGTACTTTATTTATCGACCCCGAAAGGATGAAAGGCAAAGTCGACCTCGGCGGAATTTGAACTTACAACGTAACGACAGACGAAATACCTCTTTCTTTACTACCCACAAGGGGCTAAACACAGAGGAGACAAACAAGGACAGACGAACGTATTAAGTCGATTACATCGACCCCAGTGCGTAACTGGTACTTAATTTATCGATCCCGAAAGGATGAAAGGCAAAGTCGACCTCGGCGGAATTTGAACTCAGAACGTAACGGCAGATGAAATACGGCTACGCGTTTCGTCCGGCGTGCTAACGTTTCTGCCAGCTCGCCGCCTTAGCAAAAGAAGGTATAACTCCATTCTACTCTCTATACAGTATTTCCATACAAGTGTGCTGAGAGACTTTAATAATTATTTTCTTTATCTTTTACGACCCAGTTTCACTCCTCGTCTGAAGTATTTTCAACTTCACTAAATACATCAATATCCTTAGCAGTTAGTAAAACACAAATATGCACGCCACAAATTTTCATTTTTCGTCTCATTAAAAAATTTCAAATCCTCTGTGCATATTCAAAAGAAAGCAATTATTACTGTGACATAAAATTAATCAAAGTGTAATAGTTGAATGCATCTTTGAAAGTTTATTTCATTATTCATAGCTGATAGACTGAAGATACTGATCGTGTGAGAAATCATGGTGTCTGTGATGGCCACGCTGACAAGCTAATAACACACAAGACGTGCTTATTTTTCCAGCTTCCATGTGTATAATTGAGAATTGCTGCAACAGCAACTGTAATTTAGTAGAGACTTAATAGAGTAGATTCTGTAGACAATAAGTGGTGTCTCTGAAAACAGCGTTTCTCTTTGTATTGCTTCTGACTACCTTGATATTGGTTTTTGGTATGCTTACTAAAACCGGTATGAAAACATAAAGGAGAGACAGGAGAGAGAGAGAGAAAGAGAAACTACTGTGTAAAAAGAATGGGGAGTGGATAGAATGGGAGATAATCATAGGGATTGTGTGAGAGGGGAAATATAGTTAGAGAGAGAGAGAATGTGGGGCAGAGAGTTGGAGGGGGAGGAGTTTGCGACTTATAATCAAGGAGCGAGAGAGAAATAGTCAGAAGGAGGAATATCAAGCGAGAGACCTTAGTAAAATATATTACCAGTGTTTCATAGTTTCTACACATATTTCACTAAACACTACAGTACACTGAATCCGTTTTCCTCTCTTTGTTTCTTCCTCTTTATGTACGTTTGTATATTACTGGTATTTCAGAGACTAGCATTTAAATATATACACGGATACGTGGAGAGAACATGCATGCATATGCATGCATTGCATGCCTGCATGCCTCCCTCCATCAATCCTTCCATCCATCCATCCATCCATCAATATATACATACATACATACATTACATACATACATACATACACGGTTATGGCTGAAACTAGCAACACCACCACCAACGAATACAGCACTACAGAACCAGTAAACGATCTAAGAAGACATAAATACTCCTCTTTTTTTACTTGAACTTTGCATCTAAACCAAGATCTAGTCTGATGCTATGAAAAAGCTTGTGAAGACCCTTCTATCGGATATATGAAACGGTTAGAAAAATACTAGGATGAATCTTAACTCAGCTTAAGCACCTTTGCTGCGAAACAATATTGATAACAAACATCTTTTTTTAAGAAAAAAATATTTGCTCTCGTAATATAAACCGACCTTCCCAAAACATCGAGAACTGGCCAACACCTGCCAGAAGAGAGATAAAAAATGATGAAAACAAACCACGGTCATCACTAAATTCCCATGTCTCTCCAAATGTTGCTGAGTCAACAGAGAAAACTGTAGAATATATTTAACTTAGAAATATACCGAAACCACAGTTCATAGAAAACTTTTGCCCTTCTTCGAAACTATCGTTATGTAATAGGCCATTCTTAAGATTATGAAATATCCAACAGCTCTAATGTTGAAAGTTAGCGACGGTGTCACTGGAGGGCACATGAAATCATTTGATGCTAATTACCCTCATATAGACAGCTGCTATAACTCTTAAAGAACATCTAGGGAAAATCTACAATTTACATGGTAATGAAAATACTAAACCGAAACAACCTAGATGGAAAAAAAAACTTGAAGAAAATATCAACAACCTATGCCACCGTATTGGATGGTTAACCACGATCATAAAATATAAGAGGAACAATGAGTTAACACTGCATCAGCTAATTCTTATAAATCAAATTAACAAAACTGTATGATGACAAAATAGCTCTCGACGGGAAGCTAATTGCTCTAAAACACGAACTCGGAGCTTTGAGCGAAATTCTTCGCTACTGCACACACATTTTCAGATTAACTTTGAACTCTGCTGTGCATGCTCACTGAGTTTTAACGTTCTGGCTCACTTTCGCTGTTTACAGCAGTGCTTGGAAGGAACGTGTGTAGCGTGTTACCATTACATTGATCATGACGGAGGAAGTTGACCCGAGAATCTACATAAAATTTTGCCAAAAGCTTGACAATAACTGCTCAGAGGCCCATATAAAGTTTTCGAAAAGTTTTCATCGTTCTCGACACAATCAAGATCTTGTACAACTGAAACCTGAGTATCTTTTTGCTCAGCTAAAAGTTTTTGCACAAACTTCGCAGAGATCTGTCTCATACCCAAATCTTCAGTGATAATATACTGAACCGTAAGTAATATGTACATCCTCTGATAGCTCACGAATGATGATTCAGCGATTTCCTCTCACAGCTGCACGCACATCTGCGATGTTTTTATCAGTTCTGCTGGTTGCGGGTCTCCCAAAGTGTTCGTCGGAAACTTGTACACTTGTGTGCGGCTTAAACACTCCTCTCCACACACTTTCTGCAACTTTGCATAGGCCTCTGAGCAGGTATCACCATGATGACTTTCTCTGTCATGGTCAATGCGACTATCACACACTACACACCTTCCTTCCAAGCACTGCTATAAACAGTGGAAGTGAGCTAGAATGTTAAAACTTAGTGTGCATGCACAGCATATTTAAATGTCAATCTCTACTGAGTGACTTTACTTTGCGTGCTTTAGCTTCGTTACTATGACAACAGTCCGGATACTTATTGATCAGACCTATATTAATGTAACTCTTATTTTCTTTGTGAATGACCAAGATTTATGCTAAAAATGTTAACATTGCAAAAGGAATAAGTAACATTTTCAGCTAACGTAGGAATGGAAATTGGCCTGAAGAAATGTTCTTTTTTAATTGTTGAACAAGGAAAATCAGTCCCCCAGATAAAACCTGTGCATCAATGGTCTCACTATCTCTCCTGTCCCTCTCAAAGAATGTTACAAGTACCTTGGCATTCCTGAAAATATATATCAAGGTACTGTGAATAAAGATAGAGTGACCAGACTAAGGAAAATATGGTCTGCTCTCTCCTCTTTCAAGACAATATCGCACAAAGCATTTGCAGTACTAGTGCTGATTTCAACATTTGGGATACTTGACTAGTCCGTTAAAGAAATTCACTCTTTAGACATTAAAACCCGCAAAATTTCTAACATTAACTGGAAATATCCACGAAAATCGTGATATCAACAGATTCTACCTGAGATAAAGAAGATAGGGCTTGAAATCAGTGCAAGCAGCTTTCGAATGTTGCATTGTCTCACAGACAACATTTGCTAAACAACAGTAGCAAAAATGGAATACGTTAAATTAGTATTGAAAAGTGAAGAAAACAATATCCTACGTATTGGGAGTGAGCACCTTAGGAAATACTGTCTTCCTGATGATCTCCCATAGAACCCCAAATCAGCTGGAGTAGCATATCTCAAAGAAGACCTGCAGGTGAAACGCACACATACCGAACCAAAAGACCATGCAAGGGCATGCTTCTCGTAGACTTGAAGATAGTAACATCAACATGAAGCGAAGCCTCTCTTGGATATCACATCACACTCTGAGTGCTATATATTTTCAATCGAAGAACAGGAGACTGCCACTAAATACCTAATCAATAAGACAGACTGAAGCCATTGGAGTTCCAGGATACAAATATAAGAATATGTTATGTCAAATTTCTGTGGAAGACATCACACATTTAACTTGGAGCTGCCGAAAAATGTCATCAAAATACTATCTCTATATGTAAAACGACGTTGTCGCAAAAACAATGTACAGTGCCACTCAAAGTAAATATTGAGAGTCCCTGTTATTGAACACTGGCGGAACAGTCTCATGAAAACATCTGCCAAGTGTAAGCATAACATATTGTTGTTTGGAACAGACAAGAAAAAGTATCTTCAGTCATAGAGGTCAGCTGTCTTACTGACGGGAATATCTCTTTGAAAATCAAAGAGAAAGAAGATAACTATGGACAATTGCTTTGAAATCTCCAGCTTCTATATCCGGATGACAAATTTACATTTATACCAGTAATAATTGTTGCATTTGGTTTTGTACATTAATGCCCAACTATAAGTCTGGATAAGCTTGGATTTTCAGAAAAGAAACCAACCAGCCGATTCGCACATTACAAATACAATCTGTAAGCGGGACGATAAAGCTATGCAATAATTTTCTAAGGTTTAAAATATGACGTTGTTTTCGTTATCTACATTCTAAAGATGGAGCTTTGTATCT
>NC_043004.1:28139399-28159399 GCF_006345805.1 Octopus sinensis
TAAGTGTGACGCCGAATCATGTGAATCCCTATATTTTTGTGGTGTTTGACATTTTAAGAAATGTCTTATTATATCGACAGATCAATTCTAAAGAAACAACGAGAGACTATCGTCGAAATTTAATAGAAATTACATATGTAAAATAAATTTAAGTATTTACTTTACGTAATATTTCCCATTGTAATCTTGCCAAAAGACGTTTATTAGAATTCACAATAACAGGTTTCCAGATTCGAAGAGAAAGAAGGAAATTTATCATTATGGTTGGCGGACCAGTACAGTTATTTTCGGAAATGGCTGGAAATAAACTTCGAAAATCAATGTCACGTTTAGAAATCGTCTTAACCACGCTTTGTGAATTTTGGCCAGCCGTGAATTGCTAACGGCACGGCGGCTAACAAGTAAACCTTCTAATCAGTAAATTATATCGCTAGTCAATTAGTACTATCTAACTGGTTAAATAGACTCCTCTCATTATTATTCTCTTGCATTCAGTCGATGGAAATATCTATTCTGGTATACAACACATTCAATAATTTCTCTACAATTTAATAAAGTAAACAATGGATTTGGTATTGATTTCTTATTGATTTGGTATTGATTAAGAGAATCAGATATAGCCATGTAATAATATATTCATTCTTTAACATAAGTACTAGTCTATGAATATGTTAGGCTATAGATGATTAGAATCTCATCAATTAAACAGTACAAAGTAAATTAAGTATGTTGGTAGCGCAGGCATAGATTTGTGGTTAAGAAGGTTGGTCTTCAACCATGTGACTCTAAGTTCAATCACCTTGTGAGCTACCTTAATCAAGTGCCTTCTTCCATCGGCTTAAATTAGGTAACACGACTTGATTTGTGTTTCGGGGATGGAAACTGGGCGGTAGCCAGTTTAATATATGTATGTGTGTATGTGTATGAATATGCGTGTTTATATATACATATGTATATGTATATACTTTTACTCGTGCGGTAACACCCAAACTTTACCTTGTTATATATATATAAAGTTAATCCAAATAAGAAAACACAAAAAAACACAACAACGCGAGGACGTGGAACAAATATAGTATTATTGGACGTTCAGGAAAGAAGGGAAGAAGGAGAGTTTAACGTTTCGAGCGGAGCTCTTCGTTGGAAACATAGGAGAAGGAAAGATCCAGAGAAGGGAAGACAGAGGAAAAAAATCGCCAACGGTACACACGAGGTCACATCGTTTAAGTTCGTTTGCGGGAATCATTTTGAAAATGCCAATAAAAGCTCCTATTCTTTTATGCCGATTACAGACCAATATTACCATCGGGCGATATCAGATTTGGGGTATCGCACTGATCAGTACCGATGTAATGTAGGATTAATATAGTAATAATAGTAATAATCCTTGGATGGAATTTATAAATATTTTAATGCATCGCTACACACAAATCGCATGTTTCTTAAGCTCATAGTCCGTATTCCTGGGATGATTATAGTGTAGTCCGTTGGACTGCACTGTAATCATCATTAACATCCTTATAAATTCCATCAAAGGAGTATTATTAATACTCTCTCTTGCTCTCTCTCTCTCTCTCTCTCTCTCGCTCTTTATATATATATATATATATATATATATATTTCTTTACTGCCCACGAGGGGCTAAACATAGAGGGGACAAACAAGGACAGACAGAGGGATTAAGTCGATTACATCGACCCCAGAGCGTAACTGGTACTTTATTTATCGACCCCTAAAGGATGAAAGGCAAAGACGACCTCGGCGGAATTTGAACTCAGAATGTAGTGGCAGACGAAATATATATATTATATATATATCACATAATATATATATATAATATATATATATCACATATATATATATATATATATATATATATATATATATATATATATATATATAACATACAGGTGAGCACATAAGTACTAGGCAAGGAAGAAAAATAGTTCTTGAATATCAAATGTAGAATGATATACTTTTTTTTTTTTGAAGGTGCAAAATTGTGATAAATACTTAGCACAACTGTCCGTCGAACAGGAACGTGAAACTGACTAACTCAAAAAAAGTTGATGTATATATATATATATATATATATACTAAGTAATTAAGGGTTTAGCAACGAATTGCCTCACCAACACACCGAATTTAGAAATAGCAGTCAAAGAGATATAGCTATTCCTTCTACTAAAAGGGGGATCTCAGTAAAAACACAGCACTTGAAAGGCAAACACAGACAGGTAAGAAAGAAAGAATGAAATGACGGCAATCCATCATGCAATTTTACGTTACCTACGGACGTACGTTTCGAGATCAAGTTTTAGGATAGCGTAAGAATTAGAAAATTCTACTTTACCCGTACTTCTTCTCTCATCGGCGCAGGATACTACAATTATGAATAATTGCATATTAAATTTTGAGATACTAGAATGCATCATCTCAACTCAGAGCGAGCTAAAGCATGACCAGTACCACGAAATTCAAAGTTTGAATGAAAGTTTGTGTCACCAGCCCCCTTCCACCCGCGTGTAGCCAAGACAAAATGCTGTGGTCATTTACTGGGATAAAATATGGTTATCAGTAATAATCTACTTGGTGTAATTGATAATTATCCCTAATTAATTAATTTCACCTAGTATCTCAAAATTTAATATACAATTATTCATAATTGTAGTATCCTGCGCCGATGAGAGAAGAAGTACGGGTAAAGTAGAATTTTCTAATTCTTACGCTATCCTAAAACTTGATCTCGAAACGTACGTCTGCAGGTAACGTAAAATTGCATAATGGATTGCCGTCATTTCATTCTTTCTTTCTTACCTGTCTGTGTTTGCCTTTCAAGTGCTGTGTTTTTACTGAGATCCCCCTTTTAGTAGAAGGAATAGCTATATCTCTTTGACTGCTATTTCTAAATTCGGTGTGTTGGTGAGGCAATTCGTTGCTAAACCCTTAATTACTTAGTATTACTTAAATTTTCCTCGAATGGGGCTTTTACATGCTGAAATCTACTTGGTGTAATTGATAATTATCCCTAATTAATTAATTTCACCTTTTATTATTACTGATAACCATATTTTATCCCAGTAAATGACCACAGCAATTTGTCTTGGCTACACGCGGGTGGAAGGGGGCTGGTGACACAAACTTTCATTCAAACTTTGAATTTCGTGGTACTGGTCATGCTTTAGCTCGCTCTGAGTTGAGATGATGCATTCTAGTATCTCAAAATTTAATATACAATTATTCATAATTGTAGTATCCTGCGCCGATGAGAGAAGAAGTACGTGGTAAAGTAGAATTTTCTAATTCTTACGCTATCCTAAAACTTGATCTCGAAACGTACGTCCGTAGGTAACGTAAAATTGCATGATGGATTGCCGTCATTTCATTCTTTCTTTCTTACCTGTCTGTGTTTGCCTTTCAAGTGCTGTGTTTTTACTGAGATCCCCCTTTTAGTAGAAGGAATAGCTATATCTCTTTGACTGCTATTTCTAAATTCGGTGTGTTGGTGAGGCAATTCGTTGCTAAACCCTTAATTACTTAGTATTACTTAAATTTTCCTCGAATGGGGCTTTTACATGCTGAAATCTACTTGGTGTAATTGATAATATCCCTAATTAATTAATTTCACCTTTTATTATTACTGATAACCATATTTTATCCCAGTAAATGACCACAGCATTTTGTCTTGGCTACACGCGGGTGGAAGGGGGCTGGTGACACAAACTTTCATTCAAACTTTGAATTTCGTGGTACTGGTCATGCTTTAGCTCGCTCTGAGTTGAGATGATGCATTCTAGTATCTCAAAATTTAATATACAATTATTCATAATTGTAGTATCCTGCGCCGATGAGAGAAAGTACGGGTAAAGTAGAATTTTCTAATTCTTACGCTATCCTAAAACTTGATCTCGAAACGTACGTCCGTAGGTAACGTAAAATTGCATGATGGATTGCCGTCATTTCATTCTTTCTTTCTTACCTGTCTGTGTTTGCCTTTCAAGTGCTGTTTTTTTACTGAGATCCCCCTTTTAGTAGAAGGAATAGCTATATCTCTTTGACTGCTATTTCTAAATTCGGTGTGTGTGTTGGTGAGGCAATTCGTTGCTAAACCCTTAATTACTTAGTATTACTTAAATTTTCCTCGAATGGGGCTTTTACATGCTGAAATCTACTTGGTGTAATTGATAATTATCCCTAATTATTAATTTCACCTTTTATTATTACTGATAACCATATTTTATCCCAGTAAATGACCACAGCATTTTGTCTTGGCTACACGCGGGTGGAAGGGGGCTGGTGACACAAACTTTCATTCAAACTTTGAATTTCGTGGTACTGGTCATGCTTTAGCTCGCTCTGAGTTGAGATGATGCATTCTAGTATCTCAAAATTTAATATGCAATTATTCATAATTGTAGTATCCTGCGCCGATGAGAGAAGAAGTACGGGTAAGTAGAATTTTCTAATTCTTACGCTATCCTAAAACTTGATCTCGCGAAACGTACGTCCGTAGGTAACGTAAAATTGCATGATGGATTGCCGTCATTTCATTCTTTCTTTCTTACCTGTCTGTGTTTGCCTTTCAAGTGCTGTGTTTTTACTGAGATCCCCCTTTTAGTAGAAGAATAGCTATATCTCTTTGACTGCTATTTCTAAATTCGGTGTGTTGGTGAGGCAATTCGTTGCTAAACCCTTAATTACTTAGTATACTTAAATTTTCCTCGAATGGGGCTTTTACATGCTGAAATCTACTTGGTGTAATTGATAATTATCCCTAATTAATTAATTTCACCTTTTATTATTACTGATAACCATATTTTATCCCAGTAAATGACCACAGCATTTTGTCTTGGCTACACGCGGGTGGAAGGGGGCTGGTGACACAAACTTTCATTCAAACTTTGAATTTCGTGGTACTGGTCATGCTTTAGCTCGCTCTGAGTTGAGATGATGCATTCTAGTATCTCAAAATTTAATATACAATTATTCATAATTGTAGTATCCTGCGCCGATGAGAGAAGAAGTACGGGTAAAGTAGAATTTTCTAATTATTACGCTATCCTAAAACTTGATCTCGAAACGTACGTCCGTAGGTAACGTAAAATTGCATGATGGATTGCCGTCATTTCATTCTTTCTTTCTTACCTGTCTGTGTTTGCCTTTCAAGTGCTGTGTTTTTACTGAGATCCCCCTTTTAGTAGAAGGAATAGCTATATCTCTTTGACTGCTATTTCTAAATTCGGTGTGTTGGTGAGGCAATTCGTTGCTAAACCCTTAATTACTTAGTATTACTTAAATTTTCCTCGAATGGGGCTTTAACATGCTGAAATCTACTTGGTGTAATTGATAATTATCCCTAATTAATTAATTTCACCTTTTATTATTACTGATAACTATATATATATATATATATAACGGGAAGCTTTATGAAAATAAACAAAAGACGAAGGCAGGTGGAAAACAAACGAACAATTGTATTAGTATGGCGCTCAGGAAATATAAATAAAACAAGTCTTTAACGTTTCGAGCCTACGCTCTTCAACAGAAAGATACACAGAGAGAAAAAAATCACAGAAAGAAGGAGAGAAAAAAAATGCGTGCAGTAGCTAACGAATCAACATGGCGATCTGATTTCGGCCAGAGGTCAAAGATCAAACATGAGACGCGAGAGCGAAATAAGGGGCATGAAATGAATGTAAAAAAAGTGGTAATATAAGAGAAAATAAAAATACAACAAACGGGACAGTTTATGCGAACAAGTTCAAGGTTGAAAGTTCAAGGTGAGAAATGTGTATATATATATATATATATGACTGAAACAAGTAAAACAATATATATATATATATATTCTTTTACTTGTTTCAGTTATGTGACTGTGGCCATAATGGACCACCGCCTTTAGTCGAGCAAATCCACCCCAGTACTTATTCTTTGTAAGCCTAGTATTTATTTTATCGGCCTCTTTTGAAGAACCGCTAAGTTGCCGAGACGTAAGCACACCAGCATCGGTTGTCAAGCGATGTTGGGGGTACAAACACAGATACACAAGCATATACACACGTATACATATATATGTATGCATATATATATATATACAGGCTTCTTTTCAGTTTCCGTCTACCAAATCCACTCACAAGGCTTTGGTCGGTCCGATGCTCTAGTAGAAGACACATGCCCAAGGTGCCACGCAGTGGGACTGAACCCTGAACAGCTACTCCTACGCCTATATATATATATATATATATATATATATATATATATATAAAGTGAGAGAAAGGGAGAGAGAGAGAGAGAGGAATATATATATATGTATATATATATATATATGTATATATATATATATAAAAATAAGAATAAAGCTGTCCGCTTATTAGCTCCATGAGGCCATCGCCTTAAGTTAGCTATTTGATACACAAACTGTATCCATATAACCTTCGAACAAGGGAGGTCAGTCGCTCCACACTACTTGACCGGCAGCTACAGACGCGTTTCGGGGTATTGCCCCTTTTCAATGCAGCGTAGATAGCCAGTAGGTGTCGCTTCCGACAATCTCTGTTCGATGGTTTTATTTACCTAGTTTCGGTGGAATACATCCACTTGTAGCTGCCGGTCAAGTAGTGTGGAGCGACTGACCTCCCTTGTTCGAAGGTTATATGGATACAGTTTGTGTATCAAATAGCTAACTTAAGGCGATGGCCTCATGGAGCTAATAAGCGGACAGCTTTATTCTTATTTTTATAAGAATGCCATATTAGTATGGCGATAACTATTATTTTCCGGGAACACTGCCGCTGTTCTCTTTTAGAGAGACTTAGTAATTTTAATATTTCTATTATTGAAAACAAGTGGATGTATTCCACCGAAACTAGGTAAATAAAACCATCGAACAGAGATTGTCGGAAGCGACACTATTGGCTGGCTACGCTGCATTGAAAAGGGGCAATACCCCGAAACGCGTCTGTAGCTGCCGGTCAAGTAGTGTGGAGCGACTGACCTCCCTTGTTCGAAGGTTATATGGATACAGTTTGTGTATCAAATAGCTAACTTAAGGCGATGGCCTCATGGAGCTAATAAGCGGACAGCTTATTCTTATTTTTATAAGAATGCCATATTAGTATGGCGATAACTATTATTTTCCGGGAACGCTGCCGCTGTTCTCTTTTAGAGAGACTTAATAATTTTAATATTTCTATTATTGAAAACAAGTGGATGTATTCCACCGAAACTAGGTAAATAAAACCATCGAACAGAGATTGTCGGAAGCGACACCTACTGGCTGGCTACGCTGCATTGAAAAGGGGCAATACCCCGAAACGCGTCTGTAGCTGCCGGTCAAGTAGTGTGGAGCGACTGACCTCCCTTGTTCGAAGGTTATATGGATACAGTTTGTGTATCAAATAGCTAACTTAAGGCGATGGCCTCATGGAGCTAATAAGCGGACAGCTTTATTCTTATTTTATAAAAATGCCATATTAGTAGGCGATAACTATATATATATTATATATATATATATAGATATATGTATATATTATATATATATATATATATATATATATATATACATATATATATATATATATATATATAATATATATATATATATTATATATATATATATATGAATGTATATTTAATAGCGAACCATGTAATTCACACCCTGGAAAATTTATTTCTGTAAAATGTTTTTCGGACCCCCAAAAGAGTTTTGTAGCATATTAGGAGGTCACAGGAATTCAGTAAAAAAAAATTCCAATGATTCCGAGATGGGAGCCCCGCTCGCTCTACCGCCTTTTTGCGTACCAAAATAAAGGATTTACAGCATATTAAGAAGTCAGTGTACCTGATTCCATGGAAAAAATCCACTTTTTATAATAATAATAATAATAATAATAATAAGAAGAAGAATAATAATAATAATAATAATAATAATAATAATAATAATAAATAATAATAATAATAATAATAATAATAATAATAATAAGGATTCAGATAGAGTCGGGTACTTGAAAAGATATGAACCAGGTAGGGTTGGATAAACCTGTAGTCACCGCCTACGGTTGATAAATATCCAACAGGATATTCCAGTTGTCTACACAGAGAAAACCAATCCTATAAGTACTCAGCGCCGAGGAGCCGGTCCAAAGCACACGTTACGTTGATTGTATGTTGTTGGTATACACCAGGGTGTTTGACGTATCGTAAATCCCTATGATGTATTATTAAATGAATAATAACAGACGATGGATAATTGTCAGCTCATAACAGCTGTTTCTTACACATTTTTAATAGAAGAATGAGAACATTACTTCATTCCGAAAACCGTAATCACCAGATGAAACATAATTTCAAAAACGAAATAATCTCTCAAGAATACAACAGGGATGTGGCTGAAGTCTGTCGAGGCTTACCATGAAATGGGAGAATGACCAACAAAAGTGGCCGTTGTGATCATTAAGGGGTGGAGTTAGGTTAAGAATTTAGATTGTGAAAGGGTGTAATGTGATAGTTATACTCAGCGCCACACACACACACACACATATGTATATATATCAGAAGGTTTGGAGATGATGTACAGGTATTATATATTGGGAGAAATAAGGTACTCAGAAATCTGGATGGTTTTAAAATTACAGATATTTATTAATATGTCACATGTTTTTATAAATCGTATATTTGCGCTTGCGTCCACTCTAGTGGAGTCTTTAGATTGAAGGCTCCATTAGAGTGTATCTATCTATATATACATATATATATATATAATATATATATATATATATATATTATATATATGATGAAGTGTACGCGCTCACGCACGCACGCATATTCACACACACACACACACACAGACAGACTCTACGTAAAATAAAAATCAGAATTCCATCAGGATGTTACAGTAAAACGAGGGCAATATCTCAGTGTACTTCTCCACAATTATTGGCCTCAGTACCAGACTCTATAGATGGAGTTTCTTTGCACTTAAAACAAATCGATATCGTCTGCATTTTCTTGTAGAAATATGCAATTTAAACTATGCCGTTATTTACATTTCGGAGAAAAGATCAAATGCATTTTTCCTTGTGCTCTTGTTAATAATTTGACAATATTAATTCTGACATTAGCAAAGAGCCACACAATTGGTGTTGGATATTAATGTGGTACATTGATTGATTAAACCCCAGAGCAGTATTGAATTTACTTTATCACCCCCAGTCTTAAAAGAAAGAAAGGTAAAGTTAACTACAATTTAATAACAGCGTAAAGATACGTAACTAAATAATCTAAATCATTTAAACTAACTGAAGAATTCTGGGTAGAAGCTTTTGAAAACGGTGTTGACGGGTTATATTAGGGGTTCACAGACGAAGAAATACTTCCAAAAGAACATGTTTTCACAAGATATATATGATGATAGTGTAATAAGAGAGAGGAAACTAAAATGGTTCGGTCTTATAATACGAACATCCAATGACAATGTAGCAGTGGTGTTTCTCCAACTGATAGGTTCGCTAAGAAATATGGTCCTTAGTTCTGTGTGGATACAAAGTTATCACGCCCAGCAGAGGAAAACAGAGTCTCTTATCTAAGGGGGTGGGAATGATTCTGCTAACTGGAGAGAAAGAGAAGGAAGGAAGCCCAGAGAAGACTGAACACCTGAGGAACTGCCGAGATGAGGTGGATGGATGAAAAGTAATGTGCAAACAGGTGGAAAAGATAAGAAAATATGAGAAGATCTTTACTTTGTCACTCTACAGTTTTGACACATAAAGAGTATGTTTAAAAAAAATTAAAGCAAAAACAATAGCAACAACAAAATACTGTTCCCTTTGATACGACAGCATGATTTTTGTGCCAAAACTTTAGTTCCAACTACGAAGCAGATATTTAGAGACATTATGCGTAAGATATTAAACGATGATGATGATGATGATGAGGATGATGATGATGATGATGAGGGTAATGGTAGTGGTGGTGCTGGTGCTGGTGATGATGATGATGATGATGATGATGATGATGATGATGATGATAATAATAATAATATAATAATAATAATAATAATAATAATAATAATAATAATAATAATAATGATGATGATGATGATGAGCACCCACCACAACTTAGCCGTAGTACTCAATGAAGTCATGTCCAGCCCTGTGAAAGTCCCAAAGTGGCTTACAGAAGGGATTACATATCTCTTACCAAAAACAGAAGAAACTACTAACCCCCCATAATACCGACATTATAACATGCCTCACCACCGTATATTAAGGGCTCCCGATCCTCTGTGTCAGAAGAGTATATTAAGTATATTAAGCAACTCCCTGGTAACTTCGATCTCTGTGATCTACAAAAGATAACCTTGATGGATATAGCCTATATACTACGGAAAGCACTCTCCATCTAAAATGGAATAAATGTGGTAATAATTTTAGCATGCATAGCAAAGCAAAAGTGCCCTTGCTACTCTTGACCTCCAGAGGATGCCCGGTACTAAGGCAGCTGAAATGAAGTTATAATGAAAAGAAACCATAAATAATAATAATAATAATAATAATAATAATAATAATAATAATAATAATAATAATAATAATAATAATAACAACAACAATGTTACAGACAGTAACAAATACAGGATGTATGGTGAGAGGAGTGAAATGGTATGGCACATCGTTAGCAAATGTCCAAAATCGGCACAACACGAATACAAAAGACGACACGACAATGTGACAAGAATGATCCATTGGGATCCCTTGTGGAAGTCATGGCCTACAAAGAGCTAAGACGTGGCGTAAGCAGACATCAGGAGTCACCGATAATGAAAATTCCAAAATAATGATGATGATGATGATGATGATGATGATGGTGGTGGTGGTGGTGATGGTGATGGTGGTGATGGTGGTGGTGGTGATGATGATGATGATGATTTTAATAATAATAATAATAATAATAATAATAATAATAATAATAATGATAATAATAATAACAACAACAACAACAACAACAACACTGGTCATTATGAATGCAAACCAACTTTTTTAGACTAATTTTTCATGCTGATTTCAAAATTTCACTATATTTGCATGCAGGACGTATCAGGTTTTCAGTAGATACATGTAAATATTTACATATTTGTATATATGAAATCATTAACGTAATAAATAAGGACATTATTTTTAGAAAGAAAATGAGTTTAATGAGTTAAAACTCATCACTATCATTGTACAAAGAGTGAATAGACAAAAATTAGGTCAGACAAAACAAAGTTAGAACAACAAAGCTAGAACCATTGTGATTTGGATTTCCGGCGGTGTTCTTGATCTGGACGATCACAGTAAAGTGTCCACCAGTAGACAGTGAGCATACTGTTATTCCAGAAGCCTTGGTACCGTTTCTCCATAGCCCTAATGCTCTGGTGAAATCTTTCATCATGTTCATCAGACGCTGCTCCGAGGTTATCTGGAAAGAAATCCAGATGGGAGTCCAAGAAGTGAACTTTCAGTGACATGCGACAACCCATTGCTGAGTAACATTTCAGAAGGTACTTGATGCCATTCTTGGAGTCCATTGCCTTCTTGTTTCCCGAGAAATCCTCACAGATCTAATTGAAAGCATTCTAGGCAGGAAGTTCCAGTTCATCCAGTGTTGTCTTGAAATTGACATATTTGAATACTTCTCTAATTTGGGGTCCGACAAAGATATCCCCTTTCAACTTCGTCTGTGTGATTTTGGAAACTTTTCTATAATACACTCAAACCCTCTGGGATTTCTCTTCCCTAGTGTCTTTACAAACCGTTTCATCAATCCAAGCTTTATGTGCAAAGGAGGCAATAGGACAGGAGGCAAGAGGTATATTCTTGACGCTAGATAGTCCTGCCTGGTATGGTGTTCTTATTTGCCAGTTTCCGAATAATATCTGTCAAATGCCCGATTACCACATAGACACAAGAAAGAACTCTATCTTGTGAAACCTGATTGCATTCCCATTAACATTCCAATGACTTTTAACTCTCTACATATTTTCCATGAGTATCTTTTATAGACAATGGCATGAAGTAAAAGTTCCATATTCTCCTATGATTCATGAAGATCAACGGAGTGTACGACAGGAATGGAGGGCTTCAAATTACCTTTGTGGAGAAGTACAGCTTTTAACCTTCATTTTGAAGAGTCAATAAACAAACGGCACTCTTCAGGATCATGATTTTGTGATAAACATCCGAAAAGTCCATCGATGTTACTGCAAAAGCAAAGCGGGGCTTCAACAGAAAAACACGTTTGTAGAACCACATTTCTCTGTCGAAAATAAATTATACAAACATCATGCTCCGGCAGAAACTTCTCCTTCAGTCTTGATGTCAACAGTTCTGCTTTATCTTTTGAGTGAGATAGGCAAATGACAAGGTCATTCAGTTCAGCTTGGGAAAATTTCTGAGGTTCAAAGCTGTCGTCATCAGCCACGTGATCTTCCTCAGCAGCACTATCATGACAGTCAGCATTATCATCTGATGTTTCAATATCGTCATCTGGTGGAAATGGAATTGGCAGACTTCCATTGTGAGGCACGGGTCTCATTGCAGAATCCAAATTGGAATACACAATTTTGTGTTTGTTCTTCATAGAAAATCCTGTGACATTTACTTTCCAAAAATAACAGTCACTAGAATGGTTTTTCAGCTTTCTCCATATCATTGGAATGGCAAAAGGCATGGATTTCTTATTGAACCAGTCACGTAAGCCATCTGATCAAGCTGAGCAGATGACATGTGGTGTTCATAACTTGTCCTGATCTCCAAGAGGACAAAGTATAGCTTTATAAATCTTCTTGATTTCTGGTGTTATTGTACGTTTTTGAGCTTTCACAATAAATTGTCCACAGACAACAAAACGCATCATGACGATTTCTACACTGCCATGATGTTAACACTGTAAAACAAGTAAGGAAATAGATACAAAGCGTTATGCTAATACTGAATTTGAGATGATAAAATATCTCACCAGACCAATTATGACTTGACAATTTGAGATGTTGAAATACCCATTTCATCAGACAAATTTAATTTAAGATGATGAATTATTGCATCTTAACTATGCAACAATGAATTATTTAGTTTATTTTAAAGGTATGTTCCCACGATGTAAATGAAATACATACATACACGAATTTCTATATAATGCATGAGCTAAAACCAAAAAACTTTCTCATCTTGAAAACTGTACGAGGTGTCAAAAAACTAATTTTATATTTGAAATCAGTATTAAAAACTGCACTAAATATACCTTGACATATGCTTGATGAAAAATACTTCTTGACCAGTATAATATTAACCGCAACAACAACAATCCTGTCTACTGTAGGCACAAGGCCTGAAATTTTGGTGGAGGGGAATCGACAATTACATCCACCCCAGTGTTTCACTGATACTGAGTTTATTGACCTCGGCGTAATTTGAACACAGAACGTAGCGGTAGACGAAATACTTCTAAGCATTTCACCCGGTGTGCTAACAATTCTGCCAGCTCGCCGCCTTAAATAAACAAGCAAAACCTGATATTAGTCTCATGGAAGGATATTTACGGTGAACGATAGAGTATTTCCTGTGCATATCTGCCATTTCCACTCGCTGTATTTACAAAACACTTTTATTTTTCATTTTTGTGTTGGTTGAGATATTCGACTCATACAAACCAAATTACAAGTCAGACAATTTTTTAATGACATTATGCTTAGAGCACATACAAGTATCACATACAAACACACTCACACACATACACACGCACGCACACACTCACACACACACACGCCATACACATACACATGTGTATACGTCTATAAGCATAAATACATATATACATATATCCATGAATACAGCTAAACATAGTGTATATTACATAAATATATACATACATGCACACATGCATATACACATATATAAATACATTGATACTTGCACACATATATATATGTACATACATTCATACATACGAACAGGGGGTCACTTCTATTACGACATTTAGAAATTCGTAATGGCTTTTAATGTGTCAAGATAAAAATTACTCTGGTCTCTTTCGAGAGAAAAGTAAAACGAAATACATAAAGAGAAGAGCAGGAATCCGCTTCAGTTAAACTCCCCTCGCTCTTACTCTTTGTCCCCTGTAAACCGTTTGCTAAATGTAATAAATACTTGCCAACAAAAGTTAATGACCGGAGAAAGGAGAGGGGGTGAGAGAAGCCTTCATAAAAAAAAAAAAAATAACAGACCCATTCTCTTCCGGTTTTTGCTTACTTTGGAAATTCTTAACTTCGTAAAGAAATTATATAAGCGCGCGCGTGTGTGCACGAGTGTGTGCACGAGTGTGTGCACGAGTGTGTGAATGTGAGCATGTATGTATGTATGCACGCACAAACACACATGCACACACACACACACACAGATATAGCTGTATATTTTTGAACACCCTTATTCAAACACATTCGCACACGCATACTTGTATGCATACGTGTAAATGTGTGTGCTTATGTATACTCAAACATACACTGACACATACACATATGTATGTGCATATACAAATATGTGTGCGTGTGTGTGTGTCTATGTATATCAGTGGCTAATGCAATTGGTCACGTTTTGACATAAGCCACTACCTCCCACCCCATCATCACCACCACCAAGCACATACATCTACTCGGCTTATCCTAAATAATAAAATCAATTAAGCGAATATTTACAAAATGAAATTTTCTGTGTGCTGTGAGAGGAAATGTGTACGATTGTCAAACAGAGCAACGACTTCCGCTCCCTGTGTTTTATTGCTGCACAAGTGTGTCAATACATCCCCAGATTTTTGCTAGGACAGATTTGCCGTCGTTGCATTGTAAAGGGAAAACCCGAAAACCTAACTTGCTTTTTGGCTCTTTATTTAGCACTACATCAGCTCTGATCGAATTCATGAAGAAAAGCATTATAGCAGATACAGTCATATCCTATATTCAGTCATCGAATGTCTTGGTCATCATATTTCAATGTTCTTCCTTTTCTAATACATTTAGGAGCAATCTGGGAAAAAACTTCACTTATGTTTCCAGTACGTCAAACAGAGGTTTCCCCGATGCCTTCGTCCTGGGTATTTTGTTTGTATGACCAAATATAAGACGAGTGTACATTCATTTCTGCCTTGAGTCGGCGACCACAGCAGTTCTGGTTGTAAACTAAAACTATATTCAATGTTATATAATTTCTATATATATCTGACCTTTATAAAAAGGAAAGGAATGACTTTTTAAAAAAAATCGATATAAAATCCTTTTTATTTTATATCTTTGTATCGTCCCTTTCATGTTTGTTTTTCTTGTTGGTGGGGCTTTTTGGCTGCGATTGCCTTAAGCATTACTCTCTGTCATCACGTTTTTGTCCAGCCTTTTAGTTTTTTTTTTCTTTGTTATTTCTAAATTTTTCCTGCAACTATTACTTTCAGACTGCTTTATATTTTGGTTTGCTTGAGAACATAAATAATCCTTTTTGTTTGTTTTTTTTTGTTTTCTTTTATAGGTCATTCTACTCTAGATATTTTTGTACTTCTATTATAGATATTTCATAATAGGTTTTTAGCTGCAGAAAGCCCCTACTCGTACGGTACTTTTGGTAAATATATTCTTTGTGTCTGATTGGCAGTTGTATTCTGAATACAATGACTGTTTTCCTTTTCCTCCCACTTAGCCTCCAGTTAAATGTGCAGCAATAGCTTATTTCTGGAATAGCTAGTGTAATTATGCCTGTCAATTTATTGCTTGTTGTTACTTAAAACCCTGTTTTAAGTATTAAAATTTATTGTAACTTAAAATTCTGTTTTAAGTATTAATCTGGTACAACAATAATATTTCATTTTAATCGTTTCTTTCATTTGTCTGTGTTTACCTTGTCTACGTCATTACTATTTACCTAACACATTATTAGCAACTTCAATAATTTTTCTCTCTTCAAAAGTTAAGGGTCGCACTTTCATAAATCCACTGAAATCGACATTCATTATTAAAACTCTGAGATTGATATAATATGTATCTTTATGAACAGTGATCAGTTAAAATGATTAGGTCAGTAACCTCAAATGCATGACCTTATGCTTAGGTTATAACATTTTTATTGTATATATCAGATTACATTAAGTAGTGTGGATTTGTATCTTTTAAGATAATAGAGTGAGTTGGAGGGATATTCAGTCCGTATTCGCTGTACATTGTTAAACACACCCAAGACAACGAGGGTGACATAGAAAACTCATGTTTTCTCCCTTGAATTTATGAACGCATCACGTGTTGTGCATATGAAAATGAAGTGTTAAATATGTGACATGTTTATTAACATATTTGTGCGCCGGTAACTAATCAAGTTCTGATATACTGTAAAGTAATGATATTTTGATCTGCTTACTAATGTTTTTGCATATATATCATCATACTGCTTCCCTGGTTCAGTCAATTAAAGGATCTGAAATATTCACTCAGAGTTAAGATTCAAAACGTCTAACCCCGTATTGCAATAAGATACACATACTGTTTATTGAGTTCTTTACGCTTCGTTTCTGGTTTGAAGCGTGTGTACTTTCGCAGGTGTATACGGAAACACACACGCGCACACGCATACCAATATATACAGATATAACGCAATGAATCGGCAAATAAATAAATATGCATATATGTTTGCATATATAACTCAAGACGTGAAACATGTGTCTTTAGGCTAACAATGTGGCCAGGTCGTAAAATAGACCCCACCCCTACAAAAAACACTGCAAAATACTTGGCTTATTCAAGAAATAAATCAACATGATCAAGCGTAAAATATCTTCAGAGGGCATACGCCCACATGCTTGCTTACACGTAAATATACATATATACATACATCATACACACATATATACATATGGGTGTACATGTATGTTCATACACACACACAGAAAACAATTCATTAGCAATTATTACCGTAATTCCCCCAATGCAAATATAAAGACATTCTATGTGAACACTTGAGAATACGTGTTCACATGCACTAAGGGTATAATTTCCCACGCAACCACACACACATGTACATACATCTATATATACATATATAAATACACACACACACACATATATATATATATATGTACATAAATGTATATGCTCACATATATGTATGGATATATATACATCTATCTATCTATCTATCTCTATCTCTAGATAGACAGATAGATAGATAGATAGATAGATCGATAGATACATACATACATACATACATACATACATACATACATACGTACACACATACATACACACATACATACATAAATACATACATGCATGCATACATACATACATGCATACATACATGCATACATACATACATACACACATACATACATACATACATACATACATACATACATGCATGCTTACATACATACATATATACATACATACATACATACATACACACACACATACATGCATACATACATACATACATACATACATACATGCATGCATACGTACATACATACATACACACATACATACATACATACATACATACATACATACATACCTCTGTAGTCGAAACATTTACTTCAGGCAAAAAGTGCGGTCGGGCTGTAAATATATCAGGCTTTACACACTCTCACATTACACAAATACACATAGACATGAGTACACTCACTGACACACATGCCTACACACATGCCTACACACATGCCTACACACATGTACACACTGTCATATGCAGAAACAGTAACAGCTGTCGGCTCCCATTTTATACTGCAAATCAACGTGATCAACCGTATAATGACTACAGCAAGCGTTTATACACGCACGCGCACTCGTACGCATAAGCAGAGGAACACAACACAGACGCATACATGCACACATAGACAAGAACTGAAGCACTTCCGTTGATGCACACACCAAGAAATGAGAAAGACTGAGCAGGACAACTGTTATTGTTAAGACTTAACAACAGTAAATAACTTTATGCATGACCTTTGACCTTGACTGGTCAAGCGGAATTTAAAGTCTGATACTACCAGGGAAAAACACCAGCCGCCGATGTAGGCGATTAAACTCTAAAGTAAAATACAGATCGATATTCATATGAATTAGAAAATCAAAGCATCGTGTAATGATCTTACACAAAGTTGACCGATTCTTATCTGCTTATATACATACACACACACACACAGACACATATATATGTGTGTGTGTGTGTGTGTGTGTGTGTGTGTGTGTGTGTGTATGTATATGTGTGCATATATATATATATATATATATATATGCATATAAATTTTTAACAATGCACCACAAAAAATAATAGAAGTAGCTTGTATTTTAATTTTTCGGGATTAGGGAATTTTAGGAGATCGAATATTGTTAGCTGACTTCTCATTCGTTTGTTAGCTGATTTCTCATTTATTTGGGTAAAGAAAAAAATTACATACTGGGTGGAGGAGAGAGGACGGTCGTTTTTGAAATACTCAACTCCAAGGGGAAGGATATGTCTGATAGGTACCATTTTCTTTTCTTTTCAGGTGAAGCCATGGCGCTGTGGCCGAAAGAGCATCTCGTATTTGCCTACGACAAATACGTGAAGTATAATGAGTCTGTACTAGCAGTTCAGCGTGAGTTTCGATGCCACTTCAACATTCACCGGAATCAGGCTGTTCCTACGCGTAGCACAATCTTAGGTTAGGTGAATGCATTTCGTACACGAGGTACACTAATGAATAGTAGACCGGCAGAAGCACCTTAAACAATACTGACCCTGGAAATTGGGAAACGCGCCAGACAAGCTTTGATACGGAGTCTGAATCGCTATGCTCGAAGGCATTCCACTCAACTTGGCATCGGTAATCAATCGGTAGGGCGTATTTTGCATGGAGACCGGCATTTCCACCCATACAAATTGGTCATTTGGCAACAGTTGAAGCCATGGGACTATGCACAGCGGCTTAACTTTGCACGTCAGATGGAAGCAATTTTTTAGTCAAATGACAACTGCATTTTGTTAATGAGGGATGAAGCTCATTTTCATCTCAATGGTGTGTTGAATCAACAGAACTGTCGTTATTGGGCTCTTGAAAACCGGACAGAACTGCACGAAAGACCACTGCACAGCCCAAAAGTGATGGTCTGGTGTACTGTTGGAAAAGCTGCTGTCCTTGGTCCTTACTTTTTTGAAGACAATAATGGAAATGCTGTTACTGTGGACTCCAAACGTTACATCGAGATGATAAACAACTTCTTTGTGCCTGAATTACGACGAAAATGTATATCTATTCGATGTGTGTAGTTTCAGCAGGATGGGGCGGCGGCCCATACAGAGCATCAATGGACGTACTTAGCCCTCTGTTTCGTGACTACCCTCTGTTCGGTATAAAAAGGAACATTTTATACAGAAAGATTGCAACTTTGTTCATAACTGCCAAACTTCAGCTAGATGCAAGACCCTTAGAAGCCAGATCCGAGAAATTTAAATGGTCTGTTACATATTTTATCTTCTTGTAATGATCGGGATATATTCATGTAAACTAATTTTCATATTCTTAATATAAAAATTTCTATTTCCTGATATGAATGTTTTTATGTAAACTACTTTCTGACTTATCACAAAGGATACACAAAGCCTTAAACCTTTTTCTTATCCTTGTCAAAGACTCTATCACTTGATTTGCATACATTTTTGTAAACTAATTTAGGACACCAGAGAGGATAGGCAAAACTTCACACTTTACTTTTGAAAATCGTTTTAAATAGGTGAAACTGGTTGAGTTAATAAATATTTTTAAAAGACTCCTGCATTTTCAGATTCTTTTCCTTCTATATATATACATGTGTGTGTGTATGTATGTATGTATGTATGTATGTATGTATGTATGTATGTATGTATGTATGTATGTATACACACTATGGCGATAATAATGGAATAAAGATGGCGGTGGTAGGGATGGTGATGGTGCTGAAGCCGTTGCATGTAATG
>NC_043004.1:28164399-28194956 GCF_006345805.1 Octopus sinensis
GGTAGATTATAACTGTAATTCTAAGGTACATTTCTGTCTCACGCTATGCTACGCTTATTTTAGGGTTATGGAATACTCAGTCACTTAAACATTGATTCAATATGAGGAAATTTATTTGATCGAATGATTTCAGCGTAAATAATCGAAAGATATAGAAATCCCTCTAGTTTTATGGAATCAGAATCAGTTGCTCTGCGAACACTGACGAAGCTTCAGGGACAAAGCAAATTACAAGAGAAGTTTAGTATTTTAGAAAATTCTAAGAAATTGCAAATAACTGAATTGAATCAAAGATGTATATTTTTACCTCTGTGAGGATTGCTGCAACTAATACGTTTGTTTCTATTTCCTTCCAAAAGATACCACTATACACCACATCTTTTGTTTATGTTTCCTGTTCCCAATAGCACCACCGATTGTATATATACACCCTTGTTGCTTTGTGTCAATTTAGATAGAAAGTATATTTCCTGATTTCATTTATTATCTTTGGTATTTCTCTTGGGAAAATTACAAACATATTTCTTTGCATTTCAGCCAGATGAACGGTGAGTATGTTCAAACACAGACTTTCTAGTGGCTATGAAAAAAAAATGAAAAGAATTTAAGAAGTCTTAAGTGATAAACAGCAACACGGTTACAATGGTTGGTAGAAGAACTCTTAACAAACCATTAATCACAATTGATTGTTCTAATAAATTTGAAGTTGTGCTTAGACGGTGATTTTCTCCGGGCGGACGTTATCGAGACACAAATCAAATTACGACTACTACAGACAATGGTGGTTCTTACAAACTCAGGTGAAATTGACTTGTTAACAACAGCGAAGAAGTTTTATGTTTAAAACCCTAAATAAGAGACAATAGCAGGAATTAATCAAATCCAGTAATTAGCTAGTGCGATAGTTATGTGTTCTATCATGCTGGCTACAAGTTAGACACATGAACTAAGTTAAAAGTGTTGGCATTGAAGATTAGAATAAAAGTGTACTAGTGAAATTTGTATGACCAATTGACAATTGGTGAATGAGAGGTGGCATTGATTGGTAATCTGATTCTGTGGTTCTGTGAGAGGTAGAAAAGAAGAGGAAATAGAAAACTGAGAGAAGCGAAGAGTAGGTATCCCCGCATTCTGCCGTGGCAGTGACGACAGTAGAATATACACGCAGGTAAATATTTTAGAAGAATAGTTTGGAAACACCTTTTCTACCTTTTGTAAGCTATCGTTAAATAAGAGCTGCTTTTCGTCGTCGTGAAGTATCTAACAAATGTAATGACGTGTATTGGAACATCAATATAGGCCCGTATTTGGTTGCTGTTACTCTGAATGACACCGGGGAGATAGTTACTTATTCCTTGACTAGTTCCTCTGTGATGAATATTTTTGCTTTGTTTGTTTCTAATTATTTTCTAGAGCTGTGAATATTAATAATGTAAAATATAACATGCAGAGTAAGTAAAAAAAAACCCGCCAAATTCCAGATAGAATATAGAATGTATCTATTGGGGACAAGAAAAGCCATAAGCCATCGGTTATGACAGGTTATGAAGCGCAAAAAGGGCTATGACTTTTGCAATTCTCATAATTCAGAGAGAATTGAAGAATGATTAGGCTGCTATTGTATATATTCCATCTGTATAACAGACTTCTACCACTAATTGTTGAAGCACTCGACTCCGTGACAAACTGCCTCGATATCGCTCTTGAGAAGCAGGGATAAAAAGAAACAAACCAAAAAAAAAAAAAAAAAGGAAACAGAAGAAAACGAGCCTAATTAGAGGATTAAAGCTGATAACACGTGTCAACGGTATTTTTCAAACATTCATTTCCGTTTGGCTAAACTGCTGAGGTGTTGATTTTTTGGTACTATAAGAAGGATCTTGGAGTTCTGAAGTAATTTCCTGCTCTTCGTTATGACTCTCGTACACTTGTTCATTAGCTGCTTCTCCAGAAGAGGTAAACGCAAAGAATACTGGAATCGAGAGTGTCTCAGGGTGCAAAATAGATGGGTCTAATTGTTGAGAAGGAATATAGAGATAAGATATTTTACTCCTATTTTTCTTGCTGATGCCTTTTGTGTTGACTATACAAAAATAACAGTCACTCGTTTGGTCCCTATAGGAATTACAAACGACAGGCTCTTTTAGTTTCCTTTTGTACAGTCACAAAGCATTTCATCCCAGTTAAAATACACAGCATGAAGAGCCCATTTTTTTTTTGTCTTAGTCGCCTTGGAGAATTCCAAACAATGTAATATTGCGCCTTTGACAACTAAGTGTGATGGAGCCATAGACATAGCATCAGGATTATTCACACATTTACGTCTACTTGAAGAAGCCATTATCAGAGCAAACACAATTATCAATTCTTTGTAAGTAGGATATATGTATCTCAATATGTCAAATTTAAGTATAAATGTATCAAAATTTAATCTTCAAATTGCAAGAAAATTAGAGCATGGTAAACAAAACCGATTACAGGTTTGAAATCAGTACAAAAACGACAGTTAGAATCAGTAAAAACATCTCATACAACAGAACTTTTTTTTAAATTGTTGTCCAGTGTAATTGATAAAGTATTGAAGACGTTCACGTTCTTTATGCCTATTTAAAAAAAAAAATTTTTTTAGCTGTTTTTTCCGTGTGTCCCTTTGGTGTCCCCTTGAAGTACATTTCTATTTGTATATGCTTATGTGTAGTAGATATGCACACACATGTAGCATACCCTGAAACAAAAACACACCCTCATTTGCACATTGTACAGCGACATCTGTTGGGAACGAGAGTTGAATGGGAAATATAGGTGTGTGCGAAAGACATAGATGGAGACAAAACAGTGAAAATGTTTTAGATAGCCAAAATGTAGACAGGCCATGGAAGAAAGAATAACGGCAGGAAAACAATTAAAATGGACTGTTTTGAAATAGTCTAAAAGCATTCAAAAGAAATTCTTAGAAAGTGCACATTGGAGAATGTAACCCTAAATATACTGTATGAAGAAGGGATTAACGTCATCGTTCAGTTCCCTAGAAAGAGCAGTGACATCTCCCTTAAATCCTATTTTATTTAACATCTTATAACAAACGGGCATACTGAACGGTATTAGATCCTTTATATCTTTAGATAGTTACATGACTTCTTGGTAAAGCAGTGACATATTTCTCTAATCATGTCTGAGCATCTTCCAAAAACACTCACTATATCTGAGAGGAACCTGTAGATACTTAAATGACCAGCTAGAAATAGTAGCCAAATCATCAGACTTTTGGAATAACGCATACATTGACTGGTGTAGATGTCAACACAGTATATCTGAACAATGATTGTCTAGTCAGGACATCAAAGTCCTTCATGACTGGCCACATCTGTTAAAGTTGAAAACGAACGAATTGTTGATTTGTTAACTGATCACATACAATTCTTTTTAAGAAGACTGTATATGGTCTCACATTTTGCTAAAATAGCAGAAAAATCTCCCTAAAACCACACCTAAAACAACTACTGTATGGACAACCTGTACGATATTGTTCAAGGTAAACTTATTCATATGGAAAGAGGCTTGAATGCCTTTGTCCTTATTTGTTCAGTTACGAGCGAACTAGGGCTAACCAACACCAACACCAACCACAACACTGATAACAACAATATAGTTAGCGCAATTTGCATTTTTTTTGTATGAGCCATAGATGATAGAGTGGAGCAGCAACTCTGCTGGAAATGAACTCATTATTGCTGCAAGGGATTGAAAGATGATGTCAAGGGAGTCACTAAAACTTTGTTGTTTTTTCATGTTCATCGCATCACATAAAGCCACTTTTCTCCTAGTTGATTTCTCTTTCCCTCCCTCCCTTTTTTTTTGTAGTGTAGTGGGGTGGGGTTATAGAGAGGGAAGTTCTTATACGACACTGCTAAGAACTCTCACAATTATCAATATTTCTCTGTTTTTGTTCTTTTCGATTTATTTTTCCTTTTATTCAGTTCTTTTGCAGTCATATATATATATTTATTTACATTTATACTATTTATTCAATACATTTTTGTATTTGTTTATTTTATTTATCTAATTTCATTCTTTCCTGGCGGCAACCTATTATGTTAGATTGGCAAGCAATTAGACAAACTCTGAGGATTTGTCGACAGGAGATTTATGCTAGCAGGAGAAATAATCTGAGAGATAGAAAGGGGGAAAAGATGTGTAATGTGTGTATGTATGCCAGCGTATCTACTTGCACACATACATACACAGATATGTGTGTGTTTGTGTGCATGTCTGTGTATATGTGTGCTTGTAGAGTGATATTTTGATATTTTGATATTTTGGCATGTGTGTGCTTCTGTATGTTTTGCTTTTTGTACATGAGTGTGTATATATATATATGTGTGTGTGTGTGTGTGTGTGTGTGTGTGTGTGTGTGAGTGTGTGGGTGTGGGTGTATACATATATATATTTATATATATATATGTATATATATATATATATATATATATATGTACGTGTATATATATATATATATATATATATATATATATATATAATATATATATATATATATATATATCTGTGTGCATATGTATGTATAAGAGAGAGAGAGAGAGAGAGAGAGAAACAAACCGAAAAAAGAGAAAATAAGAGAAAATAAGACAGTGAGAAATATATGGTAATACTAACATGAATCTTTCTCTGTCACTTTCTCTCTCCAGCTTTTTCACACACAAGTGCGCGCGCGCACACAAAACACGCGCATACAAACACATATATGCGTATATATATATATATATATATATATATATATATATATGCACACACAAACGCACACACTAACATATAAACACATTTGTGTGTGTCTATCTATCTATCTATCTATCTATCTATCTGTCTATCTATCTATCTGTCTATCTATCTATCTATCTATCTATCTATCTATCTATCTATCTATCTATCTATCTATCTATCTATCTATCTATCTCTCTCTCTCTCTCTCTCTATATATATATATATATATATATATATATATATACACATGCATATATATATATATACATGCATAATATATATACACACATAATATATATTTATATATACACATATATACACAAGTGTAGAAATATAAATATGCGTGCTTGCATGTGTATGTGAGTATCAGCAGATAACGTAAAGAAAGTCTTCGTAATTCTACCTTTATATTTTTATATTTAATTTATTATCAATATAAACGTTATCTATTCTGTAGCTATACCTCGTTGTAAATGCTAATTGCCATTGCTTGATGCAATGGAGATGGAGAGGCTTCGTTATGTCTATACGCATGCGTTTAAATCGTTTTTCATGAATAATGGATAAATTTATTAAATATATCGGTTTAACTGTTGCAGCAAGAACTAATTTTTAAATATTTTCTTATGAGTATTAATTAAGAATGAATTAAGAGAATTCTATTCCAACGAAGGTGAATCTCATTAATTCAATGCCATTTTATTTCGAACAATTATCGAGTCATTTCATGATTCATTTGGTGACATATATTTGTCCAAGCAACTAATAACGCATATGTAAGCTAATTGATATGCACACGATTTATTTCTTCACTGTTTGTTTTAATTTTGATTCTTCTCGGTTAGGTATAGATTAAATATCTAACTGACCCTAGCAGCCGCTTCATAATTTTATATGTAACTAGCAGTATCGCCCGGCGTTGCTCGGGTTTGTAAGGGAAATAACTATATAAGCATTTTTAGAGAGTTATAGCCAAAAAAATAGCAAAAAAATGCATTCAAAATGGGAAAAAAATTATGGTAAATTTTTTTTTAAATCGTTGACTCATCGTAGACATTTTTAGAGAGTTACTTCCCTTATATAATAGCGAAAAAAATGCATTAAAATGGAAAAAAATGATGGTAAATTTTTTTTTAAATCGTAGACTCATCGTAGACGCGCGCTAATACCCAGAAGGGCTCGATATGAATCACGACTATAAGATACCCGGTTTTGGTTAAACTGCACCGCAAAATGTGGGAGTAGTTAGGAATCTAAATCGTAGGAGACAGACACACAACTTGACTTTTATATATAAAGATATGTTACTGTTTTAGAAGTAACAAACGTTCGTTGCGAAGTTACTGTTGAATCGTTTCTGTAAACCTACGAGGGTGTAATAAACTCGGCGGTATCGGAGCTTAAATTCATTTGTTGTTCATTCGGCACAATCCGTGGTGTTCTTATTATTGTTAAATTTGATTGTGACTGACTTAGTATCTAATTTTGCAAAAGAGTTATCTTTGGCAAACGTTTAGTTTATTTAAATGGAAATCGTACTTTACGGTGGTGATGCTATTTGGTTTATTAATTATTCAAATTATTCATTACTGATAATATATGATAACATATTAGCCAAGTGTGTACGTGTTGAATAGCTAATTCTGAATATTTTATATTCTTTTGCCCGGGACAGAGGTGGAATCTTATAAGACGGAAAAATTATTTTCCAGTTGAGGTAGTGACATTGATTATGATGGATTAAACCGCGTAACATTTCTTTTGTGGTTCCTCTAACTAGGCTGTGGATGCTTATAATATTTAACGTTTTCTTTAAACTACTAGCTCTTACTACATTATTTACTACTCAACAAAGACATAACATTTTGCGTAAATGTGGAAGACAGTAATGACATTCTTGATTAAACAAAGTACATTTTGCTTTAGAGGTTTTTAATTAGTTTTATGGAGCCAGGCTCGTAAATATCAGCACAAGGATGATTCATAGCCTTTTACATACATACATACATACATACATACATACATACATACATACATACATACATACACACACACATACATACATACATATATATATATATATATATATATATATATATACGTGGTGGTGCCAAAAAGTTCCCGGACTAGTTCTATAGCGCACCAACAGATGGCAGCACATGGTTGCATGCGTAGTAAGAGCTAGCAGTAATCTTCATAGGACAGTGTGCCGAGCTGTGCTTACTCTCCTAATACGTGTGTGAATAGTCTTGTCTCCTTTACATTAATGCATCATATAGCAGTGCAATGCACCCTACTACATTACACACCAACAAAAGGCGCCTTACGTAAACACATCTCACAGACCTCATTCAGTAATCTTAAATTTACACATCACATAGACTCAACATACCACAGGCAAACACACACACACGCACACACACATACACACACACATACATACATATATATATATATATATATATATATACGTGGTGGTGCCAAAAAGTTCCCGGACTAGTTCTATAGCGCACCAACAGATGGCAGCACATGGTTGCATGCGTAGTAAGAGCTAGCAGTAATCTTCATAGGACAGTGTGCCGAGCTGTGCTTACTCTCCTAATACGTGTGTGAATAGTCTTGTCTCCTTTACATTAATGCATCATATAGCAGTGCAATGCACCCTACTACATTACACACCAACAAAAGGCGCCTTACGTAAACACATCTCACAGACCTCATTCAGTAATCTTAAATTTACACATCACATAGACTCAACATACCACAGGCAAACACACACACACGCACACACACATACACACACACTCTCACACACACACACTTGCATTTAGATATAACTACTTACTTGATATGCACTCAAAATGATAAATAATCCATGTCATCTATATATATAAAAGTGAAGTTGTGTGGTGTCAGTCTCCTACGATTTAGATTCCTAACTACTCCCACATTTTCCGGTGCAGTTTAACCAAAAGCGAGTATCTTATAGTCGTGATTCATATCGAGCCCTTCTGGGTATTAGCGCGCGTCTACGATTTTAAAAACAATTTACTATCATTTTTTCCCATTTTTAATGCATTTTTTGCTATTATATAAGGGAAGTAACTCTCTAAAAATGCTTATATAGTTATTTCCCTTACAAACCCGAGCAACGCCGGGCGATACTGCTAGTCTTATATACAACAAAGAAACCTATACATTCATTTTCACCATGTCACGCAACATTCATACACATGCGCACAGCTATCCCTCATTTACCATAAACGAGTTCAATACATCCATACCGCTCCATAAATTTATTACATCTCTCATATTCGCAAGCATATCCATTAGCATGCATACGGATGTTTGACTATATATGTGTGTGTTTGCGTATGCATGTGTGAATTTATATGATTGTGTATATATTCTTTTACTCTTTTACTCTTTTACTTGTTTCAGTCAATTGACTGCGGCCATGCTGGAGCACCGCCTTTAGTGGAGTAAATCGACCCCGGGACTTATTCTTTGTAAGCCCAGTACTTATTCTATCGGTCACTTTTGCCGAACCACTAAGTGACGGGGACGTAAACACACCAGCATCGATTGTCAAGCAATGCTAGGGGAACAAACACAGACACACAAATATACACACACATACATACATACATATATATATATATATATATATATATATATATATATATATATATACATATATACGACATGCTTCTTTCAGTTTCCGTCTACCAAATCCACTCACAAGGCATTGGTCGGCCCGAGGCTATAGCAGAAGACACTTGCCCAAGATGCCACGCAGTGGGACTGAGATGGGAACCATGTGGTTGGTAAGCAAGCTACTTACCACACAGCCACTCCTATTGGTATATTTACATATATGTATATTTGCATTCATATTATATTGCAGGACTCACTGTTGGTTAAATAGGTAAACCAATTATATATTGTTATATGCAATTTAACATATACATACGTGGCACATCACTATGCACAAACGCAACGATGGTTTGAGTTCCCTTGCTCCCCATTTTCATTCTCTTCCCCAATCGTTCTTTTCCTTTTGTTTCTCTTTCTCCTTCTCTCTTCCCTCTTTGTTTGCCTCTCACTCTCTCCCACTCTTACGTCTTTGTTCATCTCTCTCTCTTTCTCGCTCTCTGTCCCGTTCTCTTTTTCCTAATTACGGCCAGTATGATCCAGATTTTGTGTCCGCTATCCCACTCTCCATTTTCCTTTTTACACTAAGCTTGCAATATAACCGAATGCCGTAAACTTGTTATCTTTTGTAAATCGTTTTCTCTTACTTTTCTTGTTTCGTTTCCTTCTCAATGATTCAGGGTTTAACACGAAAGTCAGATACTTTCTATTCCTTTCATTGATCTGCTTTCATGGTATATTCATTATACACATTTTTTGTTGTTGTTTCATTTCACATTCTACACGTTTTTCTCAACTAATTTCATAAATATTGTCTTGCTCTATATATGTATATATATATATATATATATATATAATATATATATATATATATATGTGTGTGTGTGTGTGTGTGTGTGTGTGTGTGTGTGTGTATAGTAAGTAGATAAAAACAAATAAATAAATTAAATTAAATTAAACGAACGTGAATAAACATGGGATACTGATAATGCAGGTACCATACACATTCCCCCACATACACACACTGCGTGCGTGTGTGTATATACACGTGCACACACATATATATGTGCATGTGTGTATATGTGTGTATGTAAATATGTATGCATGTATATATGTCCACATGCGCGAACGCACACATAAAGCTGATGCTGTGGGGTGGGTGACAGAGACTTCAGAGTATAATTTGGTGCTTAATTTTGTAAGAAAATTATTAGGAAGATATATACATTATATATAACCAATTAATACATGCTGTAATTAATGATATTGATAATTACTTTATGGTAATGAGTCGAATTTTAAATGCAACTAATTATGTTAGGTCTTTTTGAGGGGAATAAAAAGGAGAGAAGCCTGCTTGTTTGCTTGTGTGATATTTATATAAAACATTCAAAGATTAAAACATTAAAAATTAACGTTTATATAAATACCTTTTCATCAAATGCACTTCAAATACAAATACGTTAGACAAAGACATCATAACCACATACATCTAGAACTATATACATCGCTTTTGATACACCTTCCCATAAATTATAGATGAAAAGTACATCCGAAGAAACCTTTAATACACGGTACCGCTCGTATGATAGAGTGAACGTTCACTATACTAGCCTTTCCCCTTGTTATTCTCCCCTAAAAACACCGTCAGTTACTCTATATAATAACAAACATTATAATTATTTGCTTTTAAAATTCGCTTTATCATCATAAAATAATTGCCAATATGAAGGATAATATGTTTTAATTAATCGTATATCATGTATAATCTTTCTCCCTAATAATTCTCTCACAAAATTAATTACCCAAATCCTACTCTGCCTGTAATTAGACAAAATATCACTGATATATAACTGATGTTAATATATTAATTACTACAGCGATAACCGTATCCACCACCCACTTAGCGGAAACAAGTGCAGGTGTAAACATATAAACATAATTCTGTCAAAATACAGTTGTAAACATAACTGTTTATAAAATATTACCGGGTGACTATTCCTTTACTTATAAAGACAGACCTACTTTGGAACTCATAAAAATGGAATTTATGTACTTGATCTCTAGAGGTGCGGTATGCCATTACACTTTTTTAATTTTATTTTACATGGACACGAGTTTGTTAAATATGGAAATGTTTCCCAGCAGATGCTCACTGTCTGACGTCGGTATGAGGATCTGTGTATGATTTTTGTTTTGTGGTTCATACTCTAATTCAGTGGTTTTCAACCAGGGTTCCGCAAGTACTGTCCAGGGGTTCCGCAAGAAGTTACAAAACTGCTAAAATCGGCAGTAATTTTTAATTCTCCTGTGAAAATATGTGTGCATAAGACTATTAAATTATTGCACAGGGGTTCCTCGAGCCAGTGGAATGCTTCCTTGGGGTTCCGCTCCAGCAAAAAGTTTGAAAAGCACTGCTCTAACTTTTTCAGTTCATTGATATCTTGGAATTTTTTATGAGATCATATTTGTAGTTAGTGACAGATTCTACGGCCAGATAAAGTGGAATTATGAAAATAAAACAAATCATAATCACGAGTAAGTCCGCAGAAGATTTGTCTCTCTCTATTTCACGAAAGTTCCAAAACTGTATTCCAATGTAGGTTCCACCGAACACCCATTAGTAATCAAACTACAAAACCTCTTCCTTTCAATCAGTAAAATTCCCGACTCTTTGTCTGTGTCCGATTTCATTGCTTTGAAGAGAAACAGATATGGGTGTACATAGTCCGCACTTTTCCAGTCACTCTCGTGGATACTGACAACAAAAACTTCTAGTTATTGTGGCTCAAAATATGCTATTTTCATTCCTCTACACTCTTCGGTTGCCTGTTCTTTACCACCAAGGATACCTATTCGTGTTCTCTGTGATTTCATTTCTCACAATTCTTCTCACTCCGCTTATACCATCGTTATCTCATGATCCCTCAACAACAGTTAGTCTCACCGCCGTTGTATATACCTGATCAATATACAAACACTCCAAAGTCACTCTAAATTTCAAACCTAGCTTTTATTAAACTACCACCGTCTCTGCCTCTGCTGTCCAACCACTGCTTCACTATGGTCGCATACTACTGAATATACCCATCTCATTTAACCCTTCTAATCATTTAATTAGTCAGAGTCTTCTCGTCTAGGACAACATGGAATTAAAATTCACCAACACAATCACACACGCACGCACACACACACACACACACACACACACACACGCACACACACACACACACACACACTCACACACACACACACACATTTACAATCTCAAAAAATACGACTTGAAATAGATGCTATACTTTAGCTAAGGTAAGGAGTTCATTTGGTATATTTATATTGCAAGTTGAAACATTTAGTAAATATTTGCGCAGAGAAAGACTCTAACATACAAGTCAATACATGATTAAATAACTAATCAACAACAAATTATTTATTTTGAAAAAATGGGTGTGGTTTACTGACAAGCTGACCTCTTTAAATACGTTAATTCACACAATCTCACTTTGATTCTTGTTAAAATATATATAATGGATGTGTGCGCGCGCGTGTGTACATATATATACAGTAAATTCAAATAAATGAACAATAAGGTTAATAGACAAAAGGACATGCACAAATATGAATTAGCTTCACACACACACACACACACACACACACACACATTATATGTAAATATATTATGTTTAATGTTTGATGTGTTTATCATTTCAGGTATAGAAATTACATTTCCTAGAAGAGAAAAGGCGTTTTTGTGTGTCAGACACAGTCGCACAAGACTGTGCAGCGTGAATTTGTGAGAGAGTTCTCTAAAAAGTCACCAATGGCAATGCAGATTTGGACATGGCTGAACACATTTAAAGAGGAAGGCTGTCTGTACAGGGCAAAAGAATCTGGACAACCACTAGCATCAGAAGAGACGGTCGAGTGCGTTCGCCAAAAACTCTTGCGAAGCTCCAAGAAGTCCATAAGAAGAACAAATCTGGAAACTCAGATTCTTCCAACGAGAGTTTGGCGCGTCATGAGGAAACGCTTTCTAACGAAACCCTACAAGCTGCAGATCGTTCAGGCCATTACAGCAGATGACAAGCGAAAGCGCAAACATGGGGCTATGTGAAGGGCCTGGTCTATGTCCGGCCTCTTCCTGCAAACCTAAAGGAATTCGAGCAGAGAATCACTACCACACTGGTGAGTGTTACCCAAGACATGCTGCAGCGTGTTTAGGAGGAGCTGGACTACCGACTTGCCGTGTGCTGTATCTCAGGCGGTGCGCATATTGAATATTTGTGAAATCGTTTTTGGAATCCACAAACTTTTGAATTTCTCATTCAAATTTGGAGGCATAAATCTTATGTTGCTCAACATTAAACCTGTTTAGTTTCATTTGCTTTGACTATGTAGTTTCTGTGATATTTACATCTCAAATAATATCAAACATTTTGAAACACTCTGTATATATATATATATTTTCCGGATGAAAATACTTCTTCCGTTTAGGGCATTATTTCCTAGGTTTCCAAGGTTTTTTAATTATGCTGTATTTAAGGGATTCTTTTCATATTTCGTATATATAAATAAAAATTATTGCAAGAATCATTTTATTAGATGGAATCCAATAAATATCATCAAATAAATGGAAACCGGTTTGGATTGTAACATGGATTATTTATTTAATTATGTATGTATGTATGTATGTATTTATGTATGTATGTATGTATGTATGTGTGTGTATGTATGTATGCATGCATGCAGGTATGCATGTATGCCTGTATGTATGTACGTATAAGAAAATGAGATGTCAAAGGAATAAATGATTATCTTATGAACTTCACTAGTTTACAACTGTTTCGTGCTATTAGACGCAATGGACTTATAGCTGAGTGTCTCACAGCTTCATCGTGCAAATAAATTGCACTTCATATTCGACGCTCCGATGAAGCTATAAGGCGTTACTCAGGCCCTCAACCATGAGTCCACTGCATCTCATTGCAGAAACAGCAGTAAGCTAAGGAAGTTCATAAGATAATCATTTTATTCCTTTGTCATTTTATTGTCTTATACATTCATACATACATACATACATACATACATACATACATATATACATACATACACACATACATACATACATACATACATACATACATACATACATACATACATACATACATACATACATACATACATACAAGCAAGCAATGGACTAAACAGAGAATGGGCTAAATACAACAGGTGACACGTGGGACGGAGATTGGTTGGAAAGGTCACGAGATCTGTGAAGAATGATTTGGGGCAAAGGACACTAAAATAAGAATAATAACGAAGCTGAAAAGTGAGGTGAAGACCTAGTGTATACTGTATGTGGTTAATTGATAAAAAATGTGATCATCCCCAAATATATCAATATATATATTATATATATATATATATATATATATATATATATATATGTTCTTATCTTATCTATATCCTTATAAAAAGCAAAGTTTGTTTGTACGTTGACCGCTGAAAACACTAAATAAAATTGATAATATTTAAGGTTTTTCGTGTCATCTAAATTAATTTGAACATTCTGCAGATAAATAAGCACTTATTTTCCTAAAACGGAATGAGGATAGGGCAAGTTGGTGGTGTATTGGCTCCTATTTCTAGCGATCCACGTACTGTCTATTTCACCTTAATACTTTTTACATAGTGAAAAAATACACCACCTATCACTCCACCTCCAAATTTATGTTAGTTTATACATTACATCTATTCCTTTGAAGTCGCCGCCGCCCCTCTCTACATCTCCATCTCTCTTATTATCTCCCTCCACTTTCTCTCTCGCTCTCACTAGTTGTATATGTGTCTTTCCCTCACTACCTCGACCTCTTTCTCTCTAGTGAAAAAATACGTAAGACAGATAGAAAGGGGGTTTGGGAGAAGAAAAAGTCACACAGAAGGGTGAGGAGACAGAAGACATATATATATATATATATATTATGGAGATGTACTTGCATAGCAAGTCACCAGATCTGAGCGTGGAAGGAGTTTATAAGCTCTTTAAGAAACACACAAAATCCATTAGATTCCCTTCAACATTTAAATTTAATTTGTCAAAATAATTTCGTCGCTTTGAGATCGCGAACTGTTCACTGACAAAGTTCCGTGCCTCAGCACGGAATTTTGTTAGTGTACAGGTCGCGGTCTTTTCACTATTGACAGTGATATATAATATGGCCACCAGTTTAATTTTCTATTAAAAATAAATAACATTGCTTTATATATATGATTCACTTCTTTAAAGAGGTTTCTCAATGTCAACGTCCGGTATTGCCGCAGCAACGGCGAAATTTTCCGTTTTCATTTGCGAAACCTCTCACTCTCTATTTTGATATTTTCACTTCATGTTTTAATTCGCTATTTGCAAACAACTACGATGTTCAATTTAAATATTCGAATGCAAGAGCTTTTATTTCATGTTTGATTTCGTTATTACACAAAGATCACATTAGAATTTTGCAATTCAACAAGGGGTGGGGTCTAAAAAATATATGAGCATTCTTTCGCTTGAACCTGCAGGCTTCTTTAATTTCCGTAAAAAATCTAAAGTTATTTACTTTTTGCGCGCCGTGCTCAGCTATATGTATTTGTAGTCAGTCACACACGCACATGTGTGTTTTTGTATGTACGTTGGTATACATTTATGCATGTGTGTGTGTTATGTGTGTGTGTGCGAGAGAGAGAGAGAGAGAGAGAGTTAGTAAAGGGGTGTGTTGTCATGCATAAATACATATGCATACATCTTTTTAGTATGTATGCGTCCGTGTGTATGTGTGTGTGAGAGAGGGAGAGAGAGAGAGAGTGATGTCTAAGTGGAACTCACTCTTTCTCTTACACACACGCATGCATACATACGAAAAGATGTATGCTTACCTATTTATGTATGTACGTATACATGACAACACACCCCTTAGTTCACTCTCTCTCACACACATACGTCTATTTCATCCGATACTGTACTTATGTGTGTGTGTGTGTGTGTGTGTGTGTGTGTGTGTGTGTGTGTGTGTGTGTGTGTGTGTGTGCGTGTGTGTGTGTGTGTGTGCGTGCGTGCACAATCGTGATTTATTTCAATCACTCTTGTGAAGATATCCACGTAACTCATTTTTTTCATTTAATCCTCATTTTAATTTTCAAAAATGTGTCCGAGGACAATGTTTTCACTCCCTACAAGAGGAGACGAGGTAGATGATCAGTATTCTACAGTGAAGCGACGCCAGTGTCAATGCTGAATTCTGCAACTCTGTTAACTCTATTAAGTATGTTTGAAAATATATAAACAAAGATTTAGATGTAGCAACATACAAACTTATGCAGAATGGCAGCCAGGAGATAAATAAAAATGATGAAGTTGCACAAGTATGACAGAGGAAGATACATCAGTACCAATAAGGCTTTTTGGCGCATCTTCAATTTTCCCATTCATGAGAGGCACCCAGCCTTAATTTATCTGAGTGTCCGTCTAACGAATGACGATAACATAACAAACGGGACACTGGACAAAAGCACGGGCCATTCGCAACTTATTTCCTCTTCATCCAATGTCCTCAATGCCCTAGCAGTTTCACACTTCACCTCCCCCACCACCACCACCTTCGAGACCGCTCTATTCCGGCAAGCGCCAGGGCATTACACCTCTGGGAAAAGTAAACGAATATATGCAAGAACAAAAACCATAACGTATGCAACACAGAGTGATGAAATAATACAAGTGCCACAAAAAAAGAACTATAATTATACAACAGAAAATTTGCCTTTCGGGTATACTACAAAAGGAAAATAATTATACAATCTCCAGCATAAATAAATAACATAAAGGGTCTTTCCACTGTCAGACGAACGAGGTAGGCAGGCGCAGAGGAGAAAAGGAACGTCTTAACAGATCGAGCAGGAGAACAGGCATACGTGGCTGGCATGGATGGCAGCTGATCGAAAAAAACTAGCAATGCACTGGCCAGACACTGATCACGTGGTAGGTGAAAGGAAGAACTGTAGAGAGCAGAGGGATTAAATAATATGAGAGAGGGGAGGAAAGAGGGACTAAGGAATAAGCAATAGGGAAAGGAAATCAGAGGTACTAAAGAATGCGAGGAAGAGAAAGAAAGAGAGAAAAAGAGAGAGAAAAAAAGAGAGAGAGACAGTGTGAAGTGAAAACGTATAAGGCAGACGGAATAGGAAATCGGCTGCGAATGGTCCGCGTAGTGTGTTTTTGTCCAGTTTCGTCTAGTTTTCCGTATGCTTTTGTTGGATATCCACTTGCTGTGTTCTACCGTACAATCTGTTGTTTACTATACACAAAGACACACCCATACGCCCCCCCCCATATATATATTATATATATATATATATATATATATATATATATATATATATGTGTGTGTGTGTGTGTGTGTGTGTATATAATATTTAATATATATATATATCCGCCCTTACACACTTCGTTCTTTCGTTCCCCCTCTCTCACATTTCCTGGCCTTCTCTTCATGCTCACTTTCCTTCCACTTTTACTTCACTGTGTCTCTTTCATTTTTTCTCGCCCCTCCTTAATTCATCTATTCCTCTGCCTCTACCCCTCTCTCTCTCTCTCTCTCTCTCTCTCCTTCTCTCCTCACGTGACCATTGTAAGCCCAGGCCTGACCTTTCTTTCTTAGTTCGACAACCATCCGTGCAACATCTATATTCCTCCCTGTGCCTGTTAAAACTTATGTCCCTGCCGCAAGGCTTTCCTTCCACACACACCAGCTTAATTTAATTCGTCCTTAGTCGAAAGACACCTGTTGTCATGTCCTGTTAATTGCATTTGTATTTGTGTAATATTTCTCAGCTTTATTCCGTTCTTGTTTTCGTATACATTCGCTGCTTTCTTCCAAGGAATCTAAGGCTCTTAGTTTAGTTTTTCCTTGGGACTGGCTAGAGTGGAGCAATCTCGAGTATAAGCAGCCGACATTACTAAGATAATCTGGAACTCGACTGAGGATAGAAAACTCCGAATGACCCGTCCTTGTTTTTTTTTGTATCGTCTATCTGGATATTTTGTTGTCTCTTTTTTGTATTTTCTATCTATCTATCTATCTATCTATCTATCTATCTATCTATCTATCTATCTATCTATCTATCTATCTATCTATCAATCTATCTATCTGTCTGTCTTCTGTCTGTCTCTCTGTCTGTCTCTCTGTCTCTCTCTCTCTCTCTCTCTCTCTCTATATATATATAATATATATATATATATATATAAAGAGAGAGAGAGAGAGAGAGAGAGAAAGAAAGAGGAATAAATAGATGGATAGATACATTTGTGTGTGTATATGTGTACGTGTGGTTGTGTGTGTGTGAGTGTGTGTACTCATGCATATACACAGACTTAAATGTATGGAGAAATAAAATATTTGTGAAATCCGAGGTCATCTTAGCATTTATGCAAACAGGATGTACGGAAGGAAACAACGCCTCATTAAGAGAAACTGATTCATACAAATAAGGAAAAGTCGGAAGGCCGAAGTCAGACACAGTGTTATATATAAAGTAAGAGAATGGAGGTTTTGGTATTGCATTTATTCTTAACTTATGGCCGTTTTATCAACAAATGTGTCAGGTGAATCGTTTAATTTGTTCGAAAACGTAAAACCATGAATATAAACAAGGCTTATATACTTTTAAAGCAATATTGCATGCAACAAACACTGTCAACTCATTCGAACTGACGATGAACAAATGGATAGGTCTGCATTTGCGTGAATACTAGTATATATATATATATATATATATATATATATATATTATATATATATATATATATATATATGTATGTATACAAGATAAGAAATGGAGAAATACATCTAAATCAAATATCAATATCAGATAATACTCAATCACATACTTATATTAAACCACCACATAAGAGACTGTAGGGTTAAACATCTATAAATTAGCTCTTTGGTGTAGTGTTCTTTAGTAGGGATGGGTACATCCTTCATTGATGAATTGATTAGTATCTTCTCCATTTTACCAGCAGTAATGATCTTGCAGGAATAATTGTACTATACTTGGGTGTGTTCACATACACTGTCAGTACTTAGAGTAATGAGTGGATGTTTCAAGTATACAAGCATTAGCAATTCATATTCCTCAGAAGTTAACTGTAGTTACAAATTGAGATAGGGGTTGTATCCCATGGAGGGTGCATTTACAACCCCTATCTCAATTTGTATATATATATATATATATATATATATATATATATAATATATATATATATATACAACCAGTGGGGAAACTTATATTGTTGTAGGGAAGAAACACCCACGTGGATATAAAAATGAAAGCAAAAGGCATCGGAGAGACGAGCATATTCTGCAGGCACACAAGGATGAAATAAAATTTATTTTAATAATAAATATATTCTCAGACAAATTCATATTTCAGTAAAATGACATAATCAAAGCAAAATAATGAGTTCGAGCCACTCACCCAATTAGTATTTCTACCAAATTTGGTGAAAATCCGTCAGCCGTTTTCCAGTAATTTTGCAAACACACAAACAGACAAAGACAAGCGACTACAATATCTTCTTTTTGCTTACACGGACAGGGTAATAAAAGACTGATAAAAAAATTGTAAGTGCATTATTGTTTTAGTTTCCCGAGAAGATAAAGCAGTTTTTAGATATGGGCATATACTATCTAGGATGAGTATATCTAGAATATTTTAATGTAATAGCAATGATTAAGGAGAGATAAAGAAAAAGAAAAAAAAACGAAGAGTGTCTGAGATAGAAAAAGAAGTGTTTAAATCAATGAAAGAGGGTTCAAATGGAAGTTATTTTGGAGGGATATATAATTAAGGGACTCAGCAATTTGATATAAAATTTAGTATAAAATTTATTAGAACAGGAGGTCGAAACATGGTTAAATCATAATAGCATACAATATAATATAGAAATATAGAAATTAAAGATCAAAAATAAAAAATTAACAGGTATTCAGAGATATGAAATAGGCAATAAAAGATGTATAATTATTGAAGCAGAAACTTCCATTACCACGCTGGAAAGAGAAGACGAAAAAAATGTTATATGAAAGAAAAGATATTTTGCAGTTAATGACATGGTAGTTGAAATTCCTAAAAAGAAAAAGGATGAAAGTTGCGGTACTATAATTATAGATACACCAAAGCTGAAAGGTAATAACAGTGAGAAATGAAATGCAATCTGTATAATTGTACATACATTTATTTACTCCTGTAATATTCCTACACTAAGTGAATGGAATTTTGAAAAAGTTTAATTAATGTGATGAGCGCATCGGATTAACAAGAAAGTGATCGTAAATTACATCCCGAAACTTCAGGTACCTCCGTGCAACATGAATGACAATCATCGCCACCCTTTTGTACATTAGTACAAAGTCCGAGATTAATTTTGCCAAAGATGTATAATGTATCTTCCTTCCATTATTAGAAGAATTTAAGCTGTTATTCAACCTTTCGGCGCTGTGGTACTGGTATACCAATGACCTTTCCAAATGTATGGAGTGAATATTTATATACTATATATTTTCGGAGGCACTGGTTATCCAAAGCACAATTAAATCTGTCCCTGAAGTTACACAAACGAACAGGGTTTCTAGATAGTGAGGAAACATTACGGTAAGTTACTAAATTATTACGAAAAAATTCCGTTAGATTGAAAAGTATCGTTAAGAGGGACACAAGATCTGCACAAACTGGCAAAATCATTATTACTGATTACGTATTTACTAATATTGACTAATTTCCTGCTGTTCTAAGCGGCTTTATTTTCTACTATATAAGGAATAGTAGAATAACATAATTTGATTGTGTGCCTATTAAACAGATTAAGCGATTTACTAGGATGGTAAAGCTTATCAAATTCTCTGAAAAATATATTAGGTTGGTTCGTGGTCATCTGTTTTCCAAAGAGGGCCTAAAACCACAGAAAAGTTCGCTTATATAATCTATTCGTTTCTTATTTATATTGCGGTGTGTTATGTAATCCAATTTTGAATCAGGGTTTTCTTCATTATTAAGTGAGTTAAGGTGACTCCACTTGTTGCTGAATGTCACGTTTCTATGCGTACGTACACGTACGCATAGCTCCACGAGATTCCGGCAGAGGGTTGTGGTGAACCCTGCTGTAATTTTTCACCACAACTTTCTCTCACCCTTTCTTCCTGTTTCTGTTGTACCTGTATTTTAAAGGGCCAGCCTTGCCATACACTGTGTCATGCTGAATCTGCCCGAGAACTACTCTAAGAGTACACGTGTCTGTGGAGTGGTGCTCAGCCACTTACACATTAATTTCACGAGCAGGCTGTTCCATTGATCGGATCAACCGGAACCCTTGTCGTCGTAACAGACGGAGTGCCATATGTGTGTGTGTGTGTGTGTGTGTGTGTGTGTGGAGTATCATAATAGGCAAAGAAGCGAAAGAATTGCGTGAAACAACAAGTAGCTAATTCTATTTTTGAAGTATTGATTTTTATATAAACACATTAAACACTAATATGTGCATTGGTTACCGCATTTTTTTTGTTTGCTGTACATAGAGAGATATGTAAAAATGTGTGTCTGTGCTTATTAACACGAGGAAGTAAATGTGTGCGCATGTATCCGTGTAAAATTTGTATTCGTGTATCGGCATACTCGTAACAATGCAATCCAAGTCTGTTTTAGTTGATGTTGCCTCGCATTTGATCACACCGTGCGGTTTCTTAAAGAGGTGTAATAGCTTCAGAAATCATGTACTAGAAACTGTGTGGATGCCTAGCCGATAGTCGGTTGTTGTCAGATGGGTGACACCATTGTCACACATCATATGATATCAAAATGATTCTGTCTATGAAGTACGTGAAAAGTGTCTGTGGAATACTCAAGCATTTGTAATAGGTAGCCCATTTGATCGAATTACTGGAAATACACATACATTATATATATGTGCTTTTACGCATTTGTACACATATATGCACATGTATGTCTGTATGTATCTGCATATGTACCTATTTATCTTTCTTTCTCCCACTCCCCCCTCTCTCCATACATACACATACACACATATAGATAGTGAGAGGAAAAGACAGAATAGAACATTATTCAAACTAAGAAGTTATTGAAAGCAAAAAACGTGTGGAACAGAATCAATAAATAACATACTATTAAACTATGTTATGATTACAAGCTGTATACAATTAATTTTTGAGTTGTAAAATTGTACAGGTGCAGAAACCTACTTTTTCTTCCGGGAAGATACAAAAGAATTACGTAGTGTAGAAATGATGAACTCTATAAGACAGTGTAGATCGAGGAATTAATAATAACATAGCTGGCAGGTGCAAATTACTGAGTTAGAACGGCAAACTGCAGAACACTTCTTCAATTCAATACCGTCAGTCATGTAGTTCGGAAGATACAATGTAAAACATGCATGTGATGGTGTGTGCGTATGTAAGAGTGTGACTGACAGCGTGCGTGAATGTATATGTTTATGTGTATATAGACATGTAGGCATATATGTATAAATGGGGATGTGTTTAAATCCTTCAAATATTTTTACGTAAACAAATAAAACATTTCTAAGCATGTCCTATTATAGTTTACAAGTTCTTTTGTCAGAAATATTGTCTTCGGAAGCCGGCCAATGTAAACTAATTCACTCCGATGCTATATGATCCAAATACCACATGTTTAGTACTGTTTTGCAATAAAAATTAATGTGTCTTTTTTATTCTTATCCAAAACATAGAGTACTTCTAAAATGCTCATTTTCCACTTTAGGTTGCTTATTTAAAAATAAGTAGTTGCATGCACATTCTGTGTCCTGACAGTTTGTTACAGGTCTTCTGTCTCTTTTGCAATATCCTTTTCTACTCTAGGCACTAGGCCAGAAATTTTGGGAGGGGGGCCAGTCGATTAGATCGACCCCAGAATGCAACTGGTACTTAATTTATCGACCCCGAAAGGTAGAAAAGGCAAAGTCGACCACGGCGGAATTTGAACTCAGAACACAAAGACAGACGAAATACATAATTTCTTTATTGCCCCCGGGGGCCAAACATAGAACTGGACAGAAAAACTGATGGGATCAGTAAAGCGATATGATTTTACATATAATGTGACTTTAAAAATTTTAATACAATATATATTAAAAAATCGAATGGAACTAACAATACAAAAACAATACAAATGAAGCGATGATCAAGCCACGCTCCGACCCCACAAGCCCTGATCTACCGCTGGTACCTTTTTTTTCCATTTTTGTCCCGTCTATTCACACGGTTCCTTGCACGCACAACACTCGTGCAACATGCTTCCATCTCTTTTGGAACGTACACTCCGACAGACATCTCTTCTCCAGCCACAGCTTCCTTTTCAAATGAAAAGAAAAAAATAATCGTAAATTGTGGCCAGAGATAAAATTGCCAGTCTTAATTCCTTTTAGCCTAGTCTTCCATACTGTGTCTTTCGCTATTGCTACAACCGTGAGAAAACAATTTTTACCTTCGTTCGTTAAAACTCCCGGTGGGTCAATTTTTATAATTGACTCAGTCGACAGCTGTACTCTTCCGACGCCAGACAACAGGTGTTCAGCAGAAGCCCACATTTCAGTTATCTCCGGACACTGAACAATAGCGTGAGGAACGGTTTCCCTGTCCCCCCGCCCCGCATCTTGGACAGGTCGGCAACTGACATTTACCGTTTCTTGCGAGCTTATCCCAAACGAGCAAGGCAACTCTAACATTGCCAGGTTAAGGACTTTTGGAAGTTGTCCAACGTTCTCAACCCGAATGTACGGCGAAATAGGCTGTCCAGTTGAATAAACGCGAGACCTAGAGTCGCCCCCAGGCCATCGTCGCATTCTGACTCTACCAGCCCACTATATAAAATCTGTATGGAACCCCCACCGAGCGCCGGAATAGCAAGAGGGCTTTACGGCACTCTGTATGCCACTCACTCGACCTCGGTCTACGAGAACACCAGGCTTCCCGTTCGCAAAAACTTTTGAACTCGGGGAGCCTTTGTCTGGCCAGCGGAGACCACACCTGTTCACTATCCCGGAGAATCCAGAGGTGCCTCAACCTCAACGCATGTCTGTGCATCATTAACCAAGGCATCCCTAAACCTCACTTTAAAGGCTTTTGACAGCAGACAGAGCGTTTCACAAATGGCGACCTGCCCTTCCACATAAAAGCGAAAGAGCTGTGTCTCCAACCTGATAAACCACGAATCCGGACAGGGTACGACGGTCAGGCGGTAGGTAACGACCGATGCGAAAAAAACGTTCGCCACTTCCGCCCTCCCTTTCAGGGATAGCCACCGCCCAAACCAGGTTTTTACTACTGCAGCTACCCTGCTCAATATCTCTATCCAGTTCTTCTCTATCTGAAGGCATGGTCCAAACCAAACTCCCAGCAACTTAACTGGTCCCTCCGTCCAGCGCCCAACAACGCAGTATGGGCTCGAGAACCATCACATACAAAAGTGGTGGGAGAGACATCCTTGACAAACTGAGCGTTTGATGCAGAACGGTTTCGAAAGGAAACCGTTCACCCGAACTACCGAGTCAATGTTGTAGTACAAAACGATAAACCACCTGAGGAAGCTAAGGCCCAGGCCGAATCGCGCAAGCACAGTTGCCAAGTATCGATGGTCAACCGTATCAAAAGCTTTAGACTGGTCCAAATGCACCAATGCCCCACCTTTGCCAGATTTATTACCAACCCTCTCTATGGTATAGCGAATAAGATGGAGGTATCCTGAATGGTTCTGCCTGGGATTGCACATGTTTGTGCCTCCTCAACTATATCATTCGTGACATGCGCCAACCTCTTTGCTAAGACCTTGGCCAAAATCTTCACTTCTGCCTTTAACAGAGTGATGGGCCTGAAATTCTCTATAACGTCCCCCTTGTTCGGGCCCTTTCTGACTAACGTCACTACTCCCCAGCGCACAGATATGGGGATAAACCCATTCTGTTGCCAGTTCGCGTACACGTCAGCCAGTAGTTGCCCGAACAAGTCTGGCATACATATATACAGCTCGTACAGAAACCATCAAGTCCCGGTGACTTTCTCGCTTTACAGTCGGCCAAAGACCCCATCACCTCCACAAGCGTGATTGGCCCTTCGCAAGACTCCGCATCCGACCTCGAGAGACACGGCAGCCCGGCAAGAAAGTCCTCGAGGGCTCTCCCACCACCAGGACCGCTGCCACCCCCGAATGGCTGGGTGAAGTACTCCAGAAAGGCCTCACACATTTTCTCTGGTTCGTTTACCAAGACACCATTTTGATTTGTTAAAGACCGAATAGAGGAACTATTTCCTTGCCGAGCTTCTACCACTCGGGCCCATCCAGCGGCCTTGGTTCCTTCACTTTCCATCGCACGTAACTTAGCTCTGTCAATACTTCCCATGTTTTGGGCTTCAAGATGCTGGTTTAACTCCAGTCTTTTCACTTTTCCCTTGGTCCGCATTACCAGCCTCCATGCTACTTCTAGTTCCTTAACTAGACCATCTCCAATTCTTTGTCCCTTCTTAGCTAAACTTATGCTAAACCTAATAGACTCATATTTGATGGCTCTTTTTAGGGCGTACTACCATTTGTTAATGATGGTACCTGTTAATGGCCTCTGTATTAACATCTTGATCCGCTTTCTGTACACCTCAATCGCCAAAAGGGTCGTATTGAGTTTCCTGTAGCCAGATCCCTGACTATGCAACTGATCTACCGTCAGTTTACAGGTAACCATCTTGTGGTCAGTGTAGCTGACTAGAAAAAAACTGTGGACACTCGACTATAGACTTATCTGTTTCTCTAGTCAAAATCCGCTGACGCAAAACTTTTCTTTTCTTCATTGTGGATGGTCCTTCCTTCTGTCTTTCTTTTGGTGTTCGTAAATCTTGGTAATGTTGGAAATTCGCTTTCCGACACATCAGAAACGTTATCAAAAATTAAGCTTTCTATTTTCTTTGCTTCTCGCTCAATCGATGATTCTTCCCCGACGATGAATACGAATTTTCGGCATCTTGCCAGCAATTAATGTTTTCCCCCACAGGGGAAAACCACAGATAGCTTTCGAAAGAAAACTATACTAAAATTTTTTTTCAACAAGTCCAACAATAGGCAAAACAAGAGATATAACAATTAACAGAAACTTACAAACACACTCCAACAATAAATTTACAGTAACAGACAGAGGAATTGCATATTTCTTTACTACCCACAATTGGCTAAACACAGAGTGGACAAACAAGGACAGACAAACGGATTAAGTCGATTATATTGACCCCAGTACGTAACTGGTACTTATTTAATCGACCCCGAAAGGATGAAAGGCAAAGCCGACCTCGGCGGAATTTATATTCGGAACGTTTCGGCAGACAAAATACCTATTTCTTTATTACCCACAAGGGGCTAAACACAGAGGGGACAAACAAGGACAGACATAGGTATTAAGTCGATTACATCGACCCCAGTGCGTAACTGGTACTTATTTAATCGACCCCCGAAAGGATGAAAGGCAAAGTCGACCTCGGCGGAATTTGAATTCGGAACGTAGCGGCAGACGAAATACCGCTAAGCATTTTGCCCGGCGCGCTAACGTTTCTGCCAGCTGGCGGCCTTCCTTTTTGGGATATTGACATTGAAATCAACTTCATTGTAGGCCTTTGAGAATTGATCAACACGCATTTTAGACTCATCTTATGCTAGCTGTCCAATGTTATCGGTAAAAAAACATGTCTCACAGCCTTAGATTTCTAACTCTGATATTCCTTTGTCATCTGCTAAGATTGAACTGTTTAACAACATATTTTGATATATTATAGGCGCAGGCATGGCTGTGTGGTAAGATGTTTGCTTCCCAACTACATGGTTCCGGGTTCAGTTCCACTGCGTGGAACCTTGGGCAAGTGCCTTCTATTATAGCTTCGGGTCGACCAAAGCCATGTGAGTGGATCTGGTAAACGGAATCTGAAAGAAACCCGTCGTGTATATATATACATGTGTGTGTGTGTGTGTGTGTGTGTGTCTGTGTGTGCATGTGTGTTTGTGTATCTGTGTTTGTTCCCCTCCACCATCGTTTGACAACTGATGTTGGTGTGCTTATGACCCCGTAACTTAGCGGTTCGGTAAAAGCGACCGATGGAATAAGTACTAGGTTCACAAAGAATAAATCTTGGGATCGATTTCTTCCACTAAAAAGGCTATGCCCCAGCATGGCCGCAGTCAAATGACTGAAACTAATTAAATAATATTGTAAATGTAAAACTAATTAAAGAATAATGTAAACTTCAGGTGGTGGTGGTGGTGGTATGGTCTGAAGGCCCTGCAGCATAGCATAAACATGATATTGAAAACAATATTTACTAACTATTTCTAGAACATAAAATGCCAGAATGTATGGCACGTTATACACACGAAGTTGGGAGGACAATTATATTTGGTGCAGGCTCTCTGCATACTATCACGACACACTAAGTGAAAAGCCATCGTGCTATAAACAACGGTCATATACTGGACCTAATATTACTCTCCTCTTGGAAAGTCATTGCAGAAATTATTCCAGTAGAAACCCTCTTTCAACGGAAGTTGCACTGAATTTCTGATAAGAAATCGTTTGTGGCCACTTGGTGAATGGGATAACTTTAAAATATTCTTGCCAAGCTGGAAATACCTGTATGATTGACACATATCTGTTACCTTTTCTTGACACACACACACACACACACACACAAAGATAGATACATCTATATAATATATATATATATATATATATATATATTAATATATATATATATATATATAAATATAAATATATATATATATATATTATAATATATATCTATATATATATCTATATATATATTATATATATATACATATATATATATATATATATACTAAGCAATAAGGGTTTAGCAACGAATTGCCTTACCACATACCGAATTTAGAAATAACAGTCAAAGGGTATAGCTATTTCTTCTACTAAAAGGGAGATCTCAGTAAAAACAGCAATTGGAAGGCTGACACAAACAGGTAAGAGAGAAGGAATTAACTGCAATCTATCAAACATTTTTAAGTTATCTACGGACGTACGTTTCGAAATCAAGTTTTTAGGAAAGCATAAGAATTAAATATTAAATTAAATAATTCTATCTTACCGAAACTTCTTTTCTCTTCAGCGTAGAATACTATAATCAAATGATTATATATTGAATTTTGAGATACTAGGAGGCACCAACTCAACTCAGTATCAGAGCGAGCTAGAATCCGCAACTAGTATCACCGAATTCAATTTGTGAATGAAACGATTGTGTCACAGCCCCTTCCCACCCGCGTGTAGCCAAACAAGATGCTGATGTGGTCATCTACTGAGATAACATATGGTTATCCGTAATAATGAAGGGTGAAATTAATTAATTTGGAATAATTATCAATTACACCAAGTAGTCTTCGGCATGTAAAAGCCTCATTCGAGGAAAATTTAAGTAATACTAAGATAGGGTTTAGCAACGAATTGCCTTACCACATACCGAATTTAGAAAATAGCAAGTCAAAGGGTTTATAGCTATTTCTCTACTAAAAGGGAGATCTCAGAATACAAAACAGCAATTGGAAGGCTGACACAAAAGGTAACAGACGAATGACATTACTGCAATCTATCAAACATTTTTAAGTTATATACGGACGTACGTTTCGAATCAAGTTTTTAGGAAAGCATAAGAATTAAATATTAAATATTAAATAATTCTATCTTACCGAAACTTCTTTTCTCTTCAGCGTAGAATACTATAATCATAAATGATTATATATTGAATTTTGAGATATAGCAGGCACCAACTCAACTCAGTATCAGAGCGAGCTAGAATCCGCAACTAGTATCACCGAATTCAAATTTTGAATGAAACGTTGTGTCAACAGCCCTTCCCACTCGCGTGTAGCCAAAAACGATGCTGTGGTCATCTACTGAGATAAAATATGGTCCGTAATAATGAAGGGTGAAATTAATTAATTTGGAATAATTATCAATTACACCAAGTAGTCTTCGGCATGTAAAAGCTCATTCGAGGAAAATTTAAGTAATACTAAGCAATAAGGGTTTAGCAACGGAAATTGCCTTACCACATACCGAATTAGAAATAGCAGTCAAGGGGTTATAGCTATTTTTCTACTATAGCTATTTCTTCTATATATATATATATATATATAATATATATATACTCTTGTACTCTTTTAAGTGTTTCAGTCATTTGACTGCGGCCATGCTGGAGCACCGCCTTTAGTCGAGCAAACGACCCGGGACTTATTCTTTGTAAGCCAGTACTTATTCTATCGGTCTCTTTTTGCCGAACCGCTAAGTGACGGGACGTAAACACACCAGTATCGGTTGTCAAGCAATGCAAGGAGGACAAACAAACAGACAAACATACACACACACACACACACACACACACACACACACAACACATCACACACACATATATATATATATATATATATATATACATATATACGACAGGCTTCTTTCGGTTTCCGTTTACCAAATCCACTCACAAGGCATTGGTCGGGCCGAGGCTATAGCAGAAGACACTTGCCCAAAATACCACGCAGTGGGACTGAACCCGGAACCATGTGGTTCGTAAGCAAGCTACTTACCACACAACCACTCCACACCTACACACACACACGCGCACATAAGCCTGTGTGGAGGCATGGGTGTATCCATATACTTTCAGTGCATTTGTGCGTTTGTGTGTTTCTGTGTACGAGTATATCTGCGTTATACACGCTGCCTATAAAAACTGCTTCTATATGTATGCGCACAGATAGATTCATATAAAAGATGTATCTTTATTGCGTCGTTTCAGAATCTGCTGCGCGCGATATATATATATATATATATATATATATATTGTCATGTAAACAAGATTACATACACACAGGTATATGTATGTGTATGTGTTGTGTAATATATTTATATATATATATATATATAATATATATATTATATATACATACATGTGTGTGTACGTGTTATATATATATATATATATATATAGGTAGTATGTATGTATGTATATATATATATATATAATCTTATAATAAGGACTTTTATGACTTTTATTACTACCTCAGTCCATCTAAATGTATATATCTGTCGTTACCTTTCATAAAAAGCCTTGTCTTATTTTCCCCTTACATTTCCACGTGTACTTCTATTTTAATTTTGTAACATATTTCTATTACATATATATATATATATATATATATATATATATATATATATACACGGAGTCAACGAAGTAGGGGTGGCTGAAGAAGGGGAATTTTCCTTGTGTTGTATGTCTTGTACTCTGTTTTTTCGTTGTTTAAAAATTTCCGTTCCATGGTTTTGTTTTTTTATGTTTTCGTTTCTCATTGACTTCGACATTTTTGGGGTGTCCTGTACCCATATATGCATGTATATATACATATATATGTAGGTACGTACAATATGTATGTATATTTGCATATGTTTTATTTATTATTTTGTTATTATATATATTATATATATATTATATATTATATTATATATATACATACAATTTTAAACAATGGCAAAAGAAAAATTATTTCTATGCCAATATGTTGAGAACAGACTTTAAATCGTCAATCACCATATTTGATCCTATATATATATATATCCACATACACGTGTGAGAGAGCAAGCATGTGCGATCGCACGCGCATGTATATATATATTTATATATATATGTATGCATTTATGCATCACTTATGTATATATGTATGCGTGTATGTTAACAAGAGTGCGGGTTTAGTTTAATCCGTCGCATATTCAGGTAGTACACATCATAGAATTGAGAACAATTCATACAGGTGACCAATTGAACGAAATACTGTTCGAAGTATTACTGATAGTTATATATAGTTGGTCATATCTGTGTACGGTATTATATGTACAATTTATATATATATATATATATATATATATATATATATATATAGATATATATACTATATATATATGAGAAATCTCTATAAGAGATGGCGATAAACAAATATGTGTGTGTGTA
>NC_043004.1:28195056-28235056 GCF_006345805.1 Octopus sinensis
GTGTGTGTGTGTGTGTTGTGTTGCTTGTACTGCCTTCTTTCGCATCCGAGCAAGGCTGACAAAATTTTCAATATGGCGTCTGCTATGTTATTTCTGGTAGTATAGTATCATCAGCCGACAATCGTTTCGGCAAGATAATAAAAACGGCTTTCCTAGTTTCCAAGCATGCATTACAGCTGAGCAAGAGATAGCTACGTGTGTGTGTGTGTGTGAACAGATATCTCTGCAAATAACATACTTGAAACCTATTTATAAAACACGTGGCTAAAAGATCTAGATTATAACATACATTCATATTAAATATATCTCTCTCTCAATCTCCTACACACACACACACACACACACACACACACATTTATAAATTCTTCCAATAAATTTTAATAGTAAATATACCGTTCATGCACAGAGAAAGAGAGAGGGGAGAGAGAGAGAGGAAGCGAACTAATTTTCTCTGTTAATGAATGTAGTTGTTCATATTGCCATGTAGGAGGCAAGTTGATAGTTTCCCGTTACAACTCTTCTCCTGCAACCGTATATCGTCGGTCTTTTCCTATTGTTATTCGACATTGATATATTATTGTAGTGGAATGAGCAGTAGAACGCATAGTATTAAGATTTCTAGACAAGCATCTCGGTCGATTTGTTTAGGTTCATCGTATTAATATTTCTTCTTAGTCCCTTATGAGGTAAACATCCGTTTATACCATCTATAATACCATTCTCATCACTTGGCCAGTATCATATTTTAATCCCGTGTCTGTCAAACGCTGACATATTGCCATGGTAACGATGCTTAGAATGAAGTACATGTGGAGGCAGTGTGTGTGTGTGACATGAGGCTTTGAATATAGTTCAGTATTGGGGGCGTTATACAGACACTAGCTATACGTGTAATAGTGTGATTATATTGATATTTCTAAAATAGTTTCTTCTGAAATATAATACACAATTCATTCAACTAATTACTGATAAAATAACATTTTAACGATCCCTATTTCACATATTGTTCCTATTATTAAAACACTGCTAGTCTTCACACACACACACACATTCACACACACACACACACACATTCACTCACACACACACACACTTTCTTATAGACAGAGCCAAAACATATGGTAGCTTTTCTTTTTATTTTTAAGACTCAAGTCTACCATCTATTTTGTGTCTAATCGATTCAATCGATTAACCTGCTTTCCCAGATGTCAGGCTTTGTGCCTTATTATTATAACTGTTATTATTATTATTATTATTATCATCATCATCATCATCATCATTATTATTATTGTTGTTGTTATTTGTTTTTTTTATTGATATAATCATTAGAGCGTCGAGTAAAATGCCTTTGCAATATTTACCGTTCTTCTGGTCTTAATTCATGTCGAACACAACCTTGCATTTTATACCCTCACCCATGTATGGAATAAAGTACTAGAAAAGTACTAACCCCCTCCCCTAAAACTACTGGCCATCTGCCAGAATTTGAAACCATGATTATTATTATTATTATTATTATTATTATTATTATTATTATTATTATTATTGCTGTTGTTGTTGTATATTTTTATGATATAAATTTACACGTAATGACGGTCACGTATGGAAAGGAAACTATTAATTTGAACGAAAGGTAAACTCTACCATATTGTCCACAACATAGTCGACTTTACACGTAACACAGTCATGTAAAAATATTTAACTTGGATATAATTCTCTTTCCTCTGTCTATACCTGTTATCATTATTATTCCTAATTTAATATTTCTATTTACTATTGTTGTTACTGCTACGTTTTCTAATATTACTCTACTAATTTCTTTAGTCTAACTAGCCCCACTATTATTGCTACTATAACTGTTGAACATTAATTGTTTGTATCTATCTATCCATACATCTGTCCTCACAATAACCGTTCAGAAATTTGATATTTTGCTAACCACTATCTGCTCTGTTGGGAATCTGTTAACTACTTGATCTACGCAATATTGTCTTTTAACGTGTCAGTAACGGACGAGGACGTTCCTGTGTCGACTACCATCTCACCTTATTCAGCCTTTTCAGCTTTAGAAAAATTATATAAATATTTTGAAGGTAAGATATATAAAAACCATCGGAAACCTAGAAACACGTGTGCATATTCACAAACATACATGCATGCAAGCCTTACATATATTTGTACATGCATTCATACGCATATACATACATGCATACATTTAATGTACACATATATTCAAACAGATTTAAAGAAAAAAAGGAAACGGTAATAGCTTTGTGTGTGTATGTGTGTGTGCGAGTGTATAAATAGATAGATATGAATATACATTTAGATGTATGTATATATGTGTACCTAAGTATGTATGAATGCATGTATGTGTGCGTGTATATATATATATAATATATATATATATATATGTATATATATATATATATAATATATATATATATATATATATATATATATAGTGCCCCAGCATGACCGCAGCCGCATGGCTGAAACGAATAAAAGAGTATATATATATATATATATATATTATATATATATATATACATATACACACACACACATGCATCTATGCATACATACATACATATATACATCCATACACGGATACATACATATACATTATGTGTGTACACCTTCCTAAACATGAGTATACAAAGGTAATTACCTTTCATCTTAGAACCAGCTCACAAAATCAAATTCCCCAGCCTCCAAGTTTATCCCAACATTAAACAAATCTATTCTTTATTTCATTTCACTCAGTATCAACATCTCACCTACTAGCATAATCTCTCTCTGTCGTATATTTCATCTCACTTCTATCATTATTCCATCGAATATTATTATCATTTCACCTTGTATGGTTATGAATTTGCTGTACAGTCGATAATCTTACGAAAATAGCTTCTCATTTTGTCTGCAATATGGTAGAGTTTACAGGTAACAGTGTCGTATTCATGCATTAATTAATTTAGTTACTAACTTTCTTTGACATGTTTGTTGATTCGTTACAGCATTGGACAAATACCTTTCAGTATTTCTTCCAACTCCGTACGTTCTGAGTTTCAAATCTCACCAAAATCAACTCTACCCTTCAAGTAGCAGGATCAATAAATTTTTCCAGTTAACTATTGTAGTCGATGATAGTGATTAATTCCCTACCTCAAATTGCGGGCCATGTACTTATATAAGAAACAAATTATTATTATCATTATTATTATTATTATTATTATTATTATTATTATTATTATTATTATTATTATTATTATGGCGCGACGAGGTAGCAGAAGCGTTAGCACGCTGGACAAAATGCTTAGCGGTATTTCGTCCGTTGCTACGTCCTAAGTTCAAATCCCACCGAAGTCATCTTTGCCTTTCATCCTTTCGGGGTCGATGAATTAAGTACCAGTTGAGTACTGGGGTCGATTTAATTGACTATCCCCCTCCCCCAAAGTTCAGGCCTTGTGCCTATTGCAGGAAGAATTGTTATTATTGCTGTTGTTGTCAGGTGTGTCACTCACTATTTTAATAATTAATTTTCAATTAAATGCGTTTTTCTGCTTCGTTATTTTTTTTTCCACCTTTGTGTTACGTTATCTGTCTGCTTGAATTAGTGAAAGCTAGAGACAGGTGGTCGATTAAGGGAAGAAAGCCTTAAAAATCGATACCGTATTTCCCATTGAGGAGACACGAAATACGAAGTACTGCGAGCTCAACATGTGTTAGTGCAGTGATACCTAACTGCTCGTTCCACCAGCTAATCACATAAAGAGGAGCAATTTCAATGCCTATTGTTTAGTATCTGTTAGCTAATTATGAGATTTGCCTCCCAGCAGAACGATCGTCCGATCGATAGACTCGCCCTCGTAAAACATTCACTACAACCAACATTCATTTAGCTCTGATTTCCCCCTCACACATGTATGTATGTATGCATGTACGCATGTGTGTATGTATTCGTACATACTTAAACACACATACAAACATACATATTTATATATATATATATATATATATATGTGTACACATATATTTATATGTTAAATAAATATAAAAATAAATGTGCATATGCTTACATATATGCATATCTATGTGTGAATATATGTGCATGTATGCATGTATGTATTTATCTAATCCTTACAATATTTCTGCTCGAGAGCAATCAACTAGAATTCTTTCTTTTCCTTTCTTCGTCTTTGTTATGATTTATAATTACTTATAATTCGAGCTTGCAAGTAGCCTTCAATTTTTGGGGCATATTTGCGAAACTTCATTGGAATCACCGCTGATGTTGGCTTTTTTTTTAACCTTAAATAGATTAAAATTAGGCCATGTATAAGTCGAGTCTCTAGTAGGTCATTTAACCTGCTGGAAATAGCAAACAAATATACCCCTATCTTATAATAAATGAAAGGGCATTTTGGATAAGGAGTCCTAGCTATGTATGAAATAGTAGATGGGCACGGTTGTAACACATTTCATTATAGTTTTGTTGGACCAGTACTTAGTTAACGCTAAACAACATCAACAACAACAGCAGAAGCAGCAACAGCAGCAACAGCAGCAGCAACAACAACAACAACAACAACAACAACAGTAGCAACAATAACAAGAACTTCATGTCAGCTATTAACAATTTTTGTTCCCTCTCTTAGAATATCGTGACATAATATAAGATTAAACTTGAAGCTGGCGTTAATTCTCTTGTTGGCCTCGCTCTCGTCAGCGGGACTATTTTTAGCATATATCCCAGCCACCTTCAAAAGCCAAAATCCATTAGCATTTAGGATCTTAGACATGTATCGTGACATCATAGTACCGCAGTGGGGTTATCTAGATCTTCACTGGACTGATATCTACTTGGGTTATTAATAGATATCAGAAGAAAAAAAAGCTGCTTGCAATAACACCTTATGGTAGCGTTGCATGGTCATGGATGGAACGTCCTCCCGCAGAATGACCGACCTGAACTGATTTGAAAAGAAAATACAATAACAAATATCATAGCATGTTCCATAAGACATCACAACAACAAAAAAGTCATTGGTTACGTTTGCATCATACATGGTAAAATGCGTATAGATTTAAGCTGTTTTAAGAAAACTCTATTCTCTCCAGTGAAGACTAAATTAGGAAATCCATCGTTAACACAAAGGTTTCAGTGACGTCACGTCCATGACATCATAGGAATCGAATTATGTAATGTACTTGCTGCAAATACGAGATTTGCACTTTAAACATGAACATCAAATTCACCATTTTCTAGCAATCCATACGTAGAAACATGTGGGGATGCGCATATCTATCTATCAATCTATCTATCTATCTATCTATCTATCTATCTATCTCTATCTATCTATCTATCTATCTATCTATCTATCTATCTATCTATCTGTCTGTCTGTCTGTCTATCTATCTATCTATCTATCTATCTATCTATCTATCTATCTATCTATCTATCTGTCTGTCTGTCTGTCTATCTATCTATCTATCTATCTATCTATCTATCTATCTATCTATCTATCTATCTGTCTGTCTGTCTGTCTGTCTGTCTATCTATCTATCTATCTATCTATCTGTCTGTCTGTCTGTCTGTCTGTCTGTCTATCTATCTATCTATCTATCTATCTATCTATCTATCTATCTATCTATCTATCTATCTATCTATCTATCTATCTATCTGTCTGTCTATCTATCTATCTATCTATCTATCCAGCTAGTTATCTATGAATGTTTTGATCCTACATGAGAGGAGGACACTAAAGGTGTGTATATTTTGGTGGAAGCTGAATGTTATATCATAACCAACAACCAGGTTGTCCATCCATCCATCCATCGATCCATCCATCCCTCTATCCTTGCATACATAAATACATCAATACATTTCTATGTATTTTTATATACACTCATACACATGCATACACACCTTAGAGTTCTGTGATAGAAATAAGGACATTAAGACATCGTTGAAGTAAATATCCGTATTTTTTAACTCCGTGTGTGTGTGTATGTGTGTGTGGGTGTTTGTTTGTGCTTCTGTGTGTGTGTGTGTGCGCGCGAATGTTCACGTCCGTAAATGTGTATTAGTGTATATATGTGTAGATGTTAAGGTTAGGGACCAGGAAGTTGTTTAGTTTCCGCTTAGATAGATATTACAGCCGAATTCTCTTGAGGTGGTAATTTGTTGTTATTGTGGGTGATTTTTTTGGCCCAAGGATAGTTCTAATCAAAATATTCTATGCTTGCCATACAGACATAACGAAACTGTGTTATATTCAGATAGCGTTTGAAGAAAACATCATACAATGTGTCCTTCCACTCTTAAACTGCTAAGATGTGATTTAATGTAAATTTGGATACTATTTCTAGCAAGTGTAAAAACCATGTACAATTTCCTTCGATTGGTGAAAGTCTATAATAAATTGTTAGTAGTATGGCTCCTCTCCGTTCATAAACTATAATTCACAAGATTATTTAGATAAGGGAAGCAAACGGAGTATCCTAACTTATACAACACGGTTTTACTATATTTGTTTACATCGTAGAATAGTATATGGAGTATCTCATATGACAATTACTATAGGAATTATTCTGTAGCATAGAGTGGTGGGTGATCATATACATACATAGATACATACATACACACACACATATATATATATAGTGAAGGCGCGTGGTTTAGTGGTTAGGGTATTCGGCTCAGGATCGTAAGGTCGTGAGTTCAGTTCCCGGCGAAGCATTGTGTCCTTGAGCAACACTTTATTTCATGTTTCTCCAGCTCAGTCAGCTGGCAAAAATGAGTAGTACCTGTATTTTAAAGGGCCAGACTTGCCACGCTGAATCTCCCCAAGAACTACGTTAATGGTACACGTGTCTGTGGATTGGTCAACCATTTGCACATTAATTTCACGAGCAAGCTGTTCCGTTGATCGTATCAGCTGGGACCCTCGTCGTCGTAACCGACGGAGTTATATATATATATATATATATATATATATAATATATATATAATATATATATATGTAACAGAAATCTATCGCATTACACTTGTTACAAATGGTATCCAAATTTACATTAAATCACGTCTTACCAGTATAAGAGAGAAAGGAAAACATTGTCTGACACAGATTTTGCCGCTTAATATTTAAGAAGTTGATCGAATAACAGGAATACTAATCGTCGAAATAGATGGCTATGCATTTGTGGGTGTATTTTCCTATCAAAGATTAGCAAGGCAGAGACGAGCAACGTGCATGACACTTGATATAAAACGGCTTCCGTCACTGGACGAAGGGCGTTATCCTTAATTTGGACACGTGGTCCTAAATTTTTCATCAGCGTAAATTCTGATGAAAGCACCTCTCGGACATCTGTTGGGACTAAACAGCAGAATATGTATTCATCTCTCTCTTTCTCTCTCTCCCTCCGCCCTCTCTCTCTCATTACATACATGTATATACACAGAAACAAAGATACATGTTTACACACACACACACACATAAAGATTCTTTATGCGAATTCGTGTGGTGAAGCATATTTTGTGTCTGGGGTTAGTCATTCTGTTTTAATGCCTTATCAATTAAGACACCGGTTCGATTTCCCCTCATTTACTTTATATATATATATATATATATAATATATATATATATATATATAAAAACAAAAGACGAAGACAGGTGTGTAAACAACAAAAATAATGTAGTATACACACACACATATATACATTTGTGTGTGTGTGTGTGTATTATCTTTTGCATTTTTCAATCAGTAGACTACGGCCATGCAGGATTTTAGTCGAGCGAATTGGTCCCAGTCCTCTTTCCCCTAACTTCGGATGTTAAGCAGTGGCGGAGTGAAACGCAGGCACAAAGAAACACTCACACACATACACAAAAAAACGCACGCGCGCACATCCCACCCCCACCTCAACACACATATACACACAAACATACATGTACACATACACGATGAGCTTCTTTCAGTTTCCGTCTGCCAGATTGTCTGAGTTTGGTCGGCCCGAGGCGAAAGTAGAAAACACTCTCGCCAGGTGTTCCGGGGTCGTACTGAAACCAGCACCGTGTAGGTCCCATTATGAAACTCTTTGCATAATTTTCAACAATTCAGTATCCTTAATTGTATAAATATGATGGTTTGTGTACAAGAAGCTCTCAGTAGGCGTAATGAAAAATTGAAGCAGATGTTTTGAATGTTTATAAAAATTAATATTGGCATGTTGTTTCTACACTACTTTAAACATTGGCTATTGTATCGACATCATAAACGTAAACTGATGTAGCCACAGATTGTAAATAAATTGATCAATGTCGAATAATGTAAAGTGTGTTCATGATTGAGGAATCCGTAACCTTGGTGATTTTAAATATAGTCATCAGTAAATATATAAACCATGTCACCCGGGGTTGATAAATAAAGTACCAGTTTCGCACTGGGTCGATGTAATCGACTTAATCCTTTTGTTTGTCCCCTCTATGTTTAGCCCCTTGTGGTTAGTAAAGAAATATATATATGGGTGAATCGCTTGAACTATAGATGGGCACCCGATATATCATTCTCGTTTTGGTTTTGTATAGAATGAAGTTGATATATATACATACATATATATATATATATATATATATATATATGTGTGTGTGTGTGTGTGTGTGTGTGTGCCTATATTATATGTATATACACACACACACACATAATTCAATATGCTTCTTTGTATGTATGTATGCATACATGTATGCATGCATGTATGTATGTATATATATATATATCTATATATATATATATATAATATATATATATATACACACACGAAGGTGCATGGCTCAGTGGTTAGAGCGTCGAGCTTACGATTGTGAAGTTGCGAGCTCGAATCCCGGACCAGGCTTGTTTTGTGTTCTTGAGCAAGACACTTTATTCTTTATTTCACGTTGCTCCAGTCCACTCAGCTGTAGAAATGGGTTGCGACGTCACAGGTGCCAAGCTGTATCGGCCGTTGCCTTTCCCTTGGATAACACTGGTGACGTGGAGAGGGGAGGCTGGCATGCATGGGCGACTGCTGGTCTTCCAACCTACCCCGTATTTGTGCCTGGTAGGGTAACTTTCTAGGTGCAATACCATGGTCTATGTTTTGACCGAATGGGGTCTCAGATTTATATACACATATACATAAGTATATTTACATATACGTGTATAAATATGCATACATATAAGCATGAATATATATATATATATTTATTTACATGCGTATTGTATTTATTCACACTCAATTTTAAAACTTGAAATTTAACGGTGTGACTATTGACATACTTGTGTGAACCACTTGTCATGCAACATGTTTGTGAGTGTGGCGGCGAGCTGGCAGAAACGTTAGCACGCCGGGCGAAAAGCGTAGCCGTATTCCGTCTGCCGATACGTTCTGGGTTCAAATTCCGCCGAGGTCAACTTTGCTTTTCATCCTTTCGGGGTCAATAAACTAAGTACCAGTTACGCACTGGGGTCGATATAATCCGTTTGTCCTTGTTTGTCCTCTCTATGTTTAGTCCCTGATGGGTTGTAAAGAAATAGGTATTTCGTCTGTCTTTACGTTCTGAGTTCAAATTCCACTGTAGTCGACTTTGCTTTTCGAGGTCGATAATTCAAGTACCAGTTGCATACTGGATCGATCAAATTGACTGAACCTCTCTCCAAAAATTTCAGGCCTTGTGCCTAGAGTAGAAAAGAATATGTTTGTGTGTGTGTATGTATGTGGGTACGCATGTGTGTGTATGTGTATGTGTGTATGTATGTGGGTACACATGTGTGTGTATGTGTATGTGTGTATGTGTATGTTAGGCAGCATATATATTATATATAAATATATATATATGTATGTATGTTTATGTATTTTATGTCTTTGCGTATATGTTTGTATGTATCTATATATACATATAGGTACACACATATATGTGTATATATATGTGAATATTTATATAAGTATGTATGTGTATACGTCACTAAAGTGGCTAAGGGCACTAGTTAGCATTGTTAGAAATAAGAGTTAAAACAACTCATAACCACAGGAAGCACCTAAGGTGATTATATATATATATAATATATATATATGTATGTATGTTTATGTATTTTATGTCTTTGCGTATATGTTTGTATGTATCTATATATACATATAGGTACACACATATATGTGTATATATATGTGAATATTTATATAAGTATGTATGTGTATACGTCACTAAAGTGGCTAAGGGCACTAGTTAGCATTGTTAGAAATAAGAGTTAAAACAACTCATAACCACAGGAAGCACCTAAGGTGATTATATATATATATATATATATATATATATAGAGAGAGAGAGAGAGAGAGAGTGGCTGTGAGGTAAGTAGCTTGCTTTTGAACCACATGGTTACGGGTTCAGTCCTACTGCATAGCACCTTGGGAAAGTGTCTTCTACTATAGCCTCGGGCAGACCAAAACCTTGTGAGTGGATTTGGTAGACAGAAACTGAAAAGAAGCCCGTCGTATATATGTATAAATATATATATGTGTGTGTGTGTTCGTGTGTATGCGTTTGTGTGTATGCGTTTGTGTGTCTGTGTTTCTCCGCCCAACATCGCTTGACAACCGATACTGCTGTGTTTACGTCCCCGTAACTTAGCGGTTCGGCAAAAGAGAGCGATAGAATAAGTACTAGGCTTACAAAGAAGAAGTCCTTGGGTCGATTTGCTCGACTAAAGGCGGTGCTCCAGCATGGCCACAGTCAAATGACTGAAACAAGTAAAAGAGTAAGAGTAAGTGTATGTATACGTTCGCACGCGAGCGTATGTTTTGTGTCTTAGTGTGCGTGCGTTCTATGTGTGCGCGTGTGCCTATGTGTGTGCGCGCCTGTTTGTTCGTGTGTGTATAGGTGTACTCGTGGTGTACTCATAGTGTTACAAGTATTATTTCAGTAAACAGCTGGTATCGTTTTAATTTGATCATCAAAATTATCATGATGGTAGTTAATTAAAAGACATTCCTTTTCCATGTACTTTTTAATATTATTTAATTCTCTAAGGTATTTCAGATAATTTCGAAATTAATTATTTGATTGATTCATTTTTGGAATGACTAATTAGAAGTCATTGAGGTCAAGTTGTACATGAAACATTTATAAGTGTTTCATGAATATAAAATAGAAGAATTTGCAAGAAACACTTTATTGGCATTAGTTGCTGTTTTTTGTTAATGAATTTGAACGAAAACCTGAATATATATTCACATATCACACAAGAAAACGTTTACAATTCCAAATTATGTTTTATTATTCCCTTATTAACCGTGTTATTCCAGGTATTGTCTCAATGAAATCTTTTATATTGCATAATTTGACGAAGAACATTTGATCGCTACTTAGCGGTGTAAATAGTTTATGTTTTATTAATGTAGCCTAATTAAATCTAAGTATAAGTTCCTTTAAATATTAAATTTGGGGCTTCATAAATTTAGTTTTAAGCTGTATTAATATTATAAAGCTTACATGTTACTTTAGTTAGCAGAGACTCATTTTTAGGTTTGGTGAGAAGATTCCTCAAATATCAAGAATCTTTCTTCTGTATTCTTACAGAATACAGGATTGCACATTTCTACAGGTCGATAATGCGTATCTCAAATCCAGTATCCTTTCGTCTTTTAGGTGGCCCTTTGCATGTTGTACCAAATGCTCCAATTACCGCAGGAACAATTGTCACCTTTGTCTTCCACACCCACTTCATCTCACTGGCAATTTCTCAATTTTCTCAATTCCTTGAGTATTTACTCTGTTATCATGCAGCATTGCAAAATCTGTGATTGTACACTCTTCTTTTGTTGTTCTTTTTTGTTTGTCTTCTACGATCATATCTGCTCTCCTTGCTTCAACAGCATGGTTAGACTTTATGGAGAAATCCTTATAAAAAAAAATCCTGTAAATACATTTCCCCACCATAACCTCTGGCTCGTATTCGTATGACTTTTCTGTCATTTTGAATCCACGAAATTGGCTTACCTCCCAAGCACTCTATAGAAACACAGCCATACATCTGTCTATGCCCTTTTAGCAATAGCTTACTGCATTGATCGAATAGGTGGTTAATACTTTTGCCTCCTTTTCCACAGATTCTGCGTTTGCTCTCGGATTAAGTTTTGCCAATTTTAATGTTTTTTATCAAATTCGTTTTGATGACCTGTTCCTGAGTGGTTACAATTAGCGATTCTATTTCTCGGTTTAGGTTTCCATCTGTTAGCTACAACCAACGTCCTTTACTTCCAAATTCTTCAGTTTGTTGCATGAATTGGCCATGTAATATCTTCTTTTCCGAGCTATTTGTTCCATCGTTCTTCATGCTATTCTTAAAATCTCCTGTTATTTTTGTGACTTTTGCGATATTCCTTACCACAGGCAACATTAATTCTTCACGATACTAATAATGCAGCTTCCTGCTTCTTCTCACTGATTCTTGTAGCTCTGTCTTAATGCATATTAGCGAAGGGGCTGAGTATCTTGATACTAGCACGACTCATGTTATCATTGCTTTGATAATATTTCTTCCGTTTAGTTTCGTTTCATGCACCGTCCCTAATCCTTCTTTTGTACGCTTTGAATAATTTCTTTCTCATTTTTCTTTCTGTTATTCCATCTTAGTACTTGTATCCTTCATTTATTTGTCCGCAATCTAATGATAACATTTTTATACTATTAGATGTAATCTTTTAGGCTTCTCTATACAATTAATACTTATTTACCCGATAACATGTCAACCTGAGAGAAATTGGGACATCAAGAAATCATTGAATTATTTGTCCTTCATTTTCTAACTACCATGAGTGTGGTGTGGTATGGTGGTATGGTGGTATGGTGGTGGTATGGTGGTGGTGGTGTGTGTGTTTGTGTGAGTAGAATCAATACCAAACAATGTGGATCAATGTATAAATATTTATCATTCACTTTCAGCTGAAAATCTCCAATATTCCAATAATTGTAAAAAGAAAATCCTATGAACCAGGAACCAGCAATATCCTACTAAAAAGTTATCGGGACAGGCTCTAAGGGTGTCTGATAATCATAGAATTTTAGTATTTTTTCCTCATGACACTCACCAACTATTTATTGGTTTGGTAGTGAACGGTTATTCACGTGATCAATGCAGAAATGTGTATTCACTTACATGTAACGAAATAACTTTAAATTAACAAATTTAAACATTTGATAAAACCCTGAACTCCACAGTTGTTTTTGCTGCTTAGCCCCTGGCTGATGACGATCGAGCAAACACATGATCAAAATCGTTCCTGTCCTTGTTAGGGTTATCTCAGATTACATTTTTAGGAGGCGGTGGGTTGTTATTTAATGCTATTTTTCGCAGGTCTGATATCTACATAGATACATCCTTGTGTTCAACGATAGTCAATATTTACTTCAAATATATTTACAGAGAATAATCATTAGAGCTCGAGGCTCTCTAGAATATATGACATTTTAGTACCATTTCCATAAAACTGTTATTTCTCGGCTCCAATCTTCAAGATAGAGTATAACATATCGACAATTGGCTGTTTTCTCTACAACATATATTAACTTCGAAATTTAGTAATATTTTAGAAACAATAAACTATAATCTTATTTATAGTCGTATTTATTGGTATTAAATTAAAACATTTCATTTCAGAGCCACAGTTAGGAACATTAAAAGTTTAAAATTGAATATTGATTTCAAATTTTGGCACAAGGCTAGCAGTTTTGGGGGATAGTCCAAGTCGATTAAATTAACCTCAGTGCTCAGCTAGTACTTATTTTATTGGCACCGAAAGGATGAAAGGCAAAGTCAACCTCGGTGGAATTTGAACTCCAGAATGTAGAACCGAACGAAATGCCGCTAAGCATCTTTCCCGACGCGCTAGGTTTAAAATTAAATATCAACAGATATAAAATAATCAGGTGGAGCGAGTCCAATGATCGCAAATGTAGCTATGGGGATTAAGAATTTCTTTACGCAATCATCTGTTTTCAGATTTGATTCTATTGCATAGGCAAATGTCTTCTAACGTTAGATTCAGGTCAACTTATACTTTACATGTACAATTTGGAAGCTGTACAAATGTCGACTAGCCTATTAGATAATCGCAAGATTTAACAGCATTGCATGGTCCCTGAGGTAGATTTACTAGAGTTCACACTGTTATTAGTACTCAAAGTCTCTGTTGTAAACTTAATATTTGAATGTTCGACCCATAATTAGTTTTCTTTCTCTCTTTCCCTCTACAGTTATCTCGGTGATGGTGATGGTGATGGTGGAGGTGGTGCTAGTTTCATAACTGCCCTTCTACTCTTTAATAAGTCGTATATTATAAAACTTCACAAAGAAAACAGATAGTAATGTCTTTGTTATATAGTTATTTATACAAATAGATAAAAAGCAGGGCATTATTAGAATCATTAGTGTATAGAAAAATTATGCTTTGCAATATTCCTAAAAGTTGTCATCCTGAGTTCGAATCCCACTGAAGTCAACTTTACATTTCATCTACTCGGCGTTGATAGAATAAAGTACTCGTCAAACAGTGTGGAGAATTTAATTGATTAATACCATCTTTCTGCTAGAAACGATATCTACACCAACACCATTATTTTCATTGCTCTTTCCTAAACATTCCAAAATAAGTGAGTTCCTAGATCAATCATCTTTCTTCAGGACTTAACGTTGGACTCAATTTTTCCAACTTGCTACCTTCACGGTAGCAACCATCCATGACTACCCGTTGCAATGTCTATCAGCTACCGAAGTGATATTTACGTAAGTTGTCGGTGTTAATGATGTTTGTGTGTTTAGCTCTAAGCCACCCTTCATTGATCAAATACATACCCGCTATGGCTATCTCGTCTTTTATGTGCCCAATTTTGTTGTTTTATAGATAAACATTGATGGAAAAGTTGATAGGTAGTGTGAGCTATGTAGATTGTGGGGATCTTTTCGGTTTGAACGGCAGTTTTTTCTAGTGGTGTCATATGAAATTGTCACCCTTAATTATGACCCTAGTATCGATCTATTGCATTTCAATCTGTTTTAGGGTTAGGGTTAGTTAGGATTAGTTAGGGTTAGGGGTGGGGCGAAGGGTATCTTTTTTTCTTCACAAATGTAAATAAACCCAATCTTTTTCTTAAACGAGGGACATATTCACACGGCACAGAATGTTTTTACCTCAATAGACGTCATTGATTGGTTGAAATTGCAGAAATTGAAGAAAAAAAACAAACAAATATCTTACAAACTATAGAATTTTCTCAATAAAGCCAAGAGAAAAAGATGTTTATAAATACATTCTACCAGTATACGAAGTTTAAAAGTGTTTAGTTACGTGGAAATTATTTTTAAAAACTGCCGTTCAAACCGAAAAGATCCGATTGTGGTCTAAATCAATTTCGGTCATCTGTAGTTTTACAATAGCAACTGTTTCACTTGGTGTCGTGACAAACATCGTTGTATTGTCTTTCCTATTATAAAGATTATTGTTAAAGTAGACAATGGTGATGAATAAACCAACCAGTTCCTGAATGTGACTTGTTATCTTCACACGAGCTTTGAAAGTCAGTTATACACGAAACGTATAGTGGCTTAGTTTTCATTGAAATAACCTAAAACAATCTCAACAAAAATAACCTTATCATATCAAAACTAGATAGGTTGTCGTCTTTTGTTTATGTTTTACACACATGAAAGGAATACGCTTCTTGTTTGCCAAACAATAAATTATACATTACTTGTGATAATACATATCACAGTTGTTATTAAACGTAACAGAGAAACTTCATTTTCCCGACCGACTTTACTACATGTAATTGTGGACTGTCTAGATAACAGCCCTTATAACATAATTTATTTATATTTCGTCTACATTTCTTAGAAATCTGACAATTGTCGATTGGAATACATGAATGCGTGAATAATTGAATTTATTTTTTTTTAAACACACGAGTCGCTGAATATCAATGTGTGTATGTGCATATATATACATACATACATACATAAACAAAGTGTTCGTTTATGTGAAACTATATCTGTGTATACATATTTTGTGTGTGTGTGTGTGCGTGTGTATTCCATTTACTATGCTTGTCTAACGTCTCAGGTTCAACTTAAGCACTTCTATGCAGTCTGTATCTTTCGTAAGAAAAATATAACTATACATATACAAATTATGGGTGTTAAGTTCACATGTGATCTAAACGATTAGGTACACTAGGTAGGTGCTGTAACTGATTACTGGAGCTCCAAGGTAGTTATGCAACAATTGCAGATTTTCGATGCAGCAGATATATAATTGTTAAAGAGGACAACAAACGTTAAGGCAAAGCAAACATCTCAAGTCGTATACATTATTATTGTCATTGGAAAAAGTTCAAAGTCTTACAGTTGTTTCTGGCATATCTCCCAGTATAGGATTTGTCTCTGATGATGGAATATCCCAGAAACATCTGTAAGACTTTGAATTTTTTCCAATAATGATAATAATAATAATGTAGACGACTTGAGATGTTTGCCTTAATGTTTGTTGCCCTCTTTAACAGCTATATATACATATATATGCATATTATGTAGGACGATATTCGAAATAAACCCAACCATAATTTTATTGTTTAAGTATTTTTTGTGCGTCTGAGAATTGTCTTAATATTAGAGTATTAAACATTAATAATTGCGATTTTGAGAGAAAAACGTCTCAACATTAGTTTTCATGATTTTCCAGCCCTTATTTTCTTCTTTTGAATACGCATCCTACCGAAACAATTTTATTTGTGACATTTTTCCCCGTTTTCGAAATCCTCTTTGCAATGGTATCGATGAGTGTGTGTCTGTATGTGTGTGTGTGTTTAAGTGCGTGTGCGCGCGTTTATATATATATTGCGTTCCTGAAAGTTCTGAGCGTTTTTAACCTAAATTTTTTAATGCTTCAGTAAACACACCTGAAACGTAACACAGTTAAAATTTTGGCGTTGCTTGAAGAGATAGTGCATCTATTTTTTTTTCCTGATTTAAGATAGATTTAGCTTTGATTCTGATCACCCTTTATTGACATTTGAAATGGATAACCAAAAATTTCATATTCCCGTTGCAATGCTTTTCTTTTTTTTTAAAAAAAGAAGAAAATGCTGCAAAGACTTGCAAATACATTTGTGAAGTTTATGGTGATGATGCTGTTGGGGAATCAACAGTTCGAAAGTGGTTTGCAAAATTTAAAGCTGGAGAGTTTAGCTTGGGAGATGACAGTTGCAGTGGGAAACCTTCAGAATTGGATGAAGATGCTTTGAAGGCAAAAAACGAAGAAAACTCAAATATCATGACTAGAGAACTTGCAGAGTAGTTGGACGTTTCTAAAATTACGGTTCATGAATACCTAGTGAAGCTAGGATAGATTTCTCGCTATAATGTATGGGGCCCTCAAAAACCCTCAGAAAACAATTGCTTGGACAAGTATTCCGTTTGTAATATGCGTTTGAAACGGAAAGCATGCTATTTTTGAAACAACTTGTAACTGAAGATGAAAAATAGGTTGAATACGAAGTGTTCCAGCAAGACAATGCCCGACCACATGTGTCTTTGGCTACCCGAATAGAGTTACATGAACTTGCCTTGGATCTCTTACTCCATCCACCATATTCTCCTGATATTTCGCCATCCGATTGCCACTTGCTTTTGTTTCTGCGGAACTCATTGCAAGGAAAAACATTTACCGATTTAGATGGTATCAAAATGCACCTAGATAACTTTTTTCTACCAAACCAGTCAAATTTTATGCTGATGGAATATTTAAATTGCCTGACAGATGGACAAAGGTCACAAAAATAATGGAAATTATTCATATTCCTTTTTGAATATTAAAAGACGCTTAGAACTTTCCGGACAACCTAATACATATATATATATATGTGTGTGTGTGTGTGTGTATATATGTATATATGTATATATCTATATATCTATATCTATACCTATATCTATATATATATGTATGTATATATATATATACATATATATATATATATAAATTATAATATATATATATATATAGACACATACACTTCTTGCATTTCACTTGCCTTTTTTGCAAAAAAACAAATAAAAATAAAAATTCATAGGATTCAATAGAATTGCCAACAACTAATGCAATTTGAGTTGAGGATATATTGTAGAGGAATAAAGAACTATTGAAATTTGATACATTTTGGAATGCTCGTCATACTTTTACAAGAGCGTCAAGAAATGCAATGTATAAAGGGATTAAATAGTAAAACTGAACCAATACCGGATGTAGAACCATTTAAATATTTATATTATTTTCTATATCTTAAAGCTAGAAAGAAAAACAGAAAGGTTTCCAAGGATTTCCTATGCCTTGACAGTTTCCGTTTGTGAATATCTTTTAAGCTTTCATTAAAAAATTTTGCAAAGAATCAGATAAAACTATAAAGTTGATTCTTTCTCCATATCATATTTTAGTGGGAATAGAATTAAATACAGATCTTATTGATGATTATAGATTATTAAGGGCTTCAACATACATTCCTAGGCATGGCCGAGTGGTTAAGAAGTTCGTTTCGTTTTATGTATTTGTTGTGATTTTTCACTCTGTTTAAGGTGGCAAGCTGGCAGAATCATTAGCAATCATGGCAAAATGCTTACAAGCATCTCGTACATCTTTAAGTTCCGAGATCAAATTCCGCCGAGGTCGACTTTGCCTTTCATACTTTGGGGCTTGATAAAATAAGTGCAAGTTGAACACCGGGCTCGATGTGATCGACTAAGCCATTTCCACGAAATTGCTGGCCTTGTGCCAAAATTTTAAACCAATTTATCACTCTGTTTAGAGATTAACTTTACAGCAAGCACAGGAAACCGAGTTTGCAAGAACAGGAAGCCGAGGTTCAATTCCTGAATGAAACAAATAGAGTAAGGCTAAGCAGGCAGGAAACTATCAGAAATATACCCACGTGATCATACATATAAGCTTATTCAGTTTTTAATATACGTTGCCGTTCATACGATGCAAGCAAGAAGTAAAATAAGAAGGAAAAGAGACTGAGAAATTAAGAGACATATGGAATAGAGAAAATGTCGTTGTTGGGTCTTGACTACGGGTCTCTGTATCTATCCTTAGCAAAGACTACCTTCGACTATATTCCTGGCTGTGTTATGGGATTTTCTTCTGTCACTTATTCCCTTGTTGACTACTTCTAGTACATACGTTCGTGTGTGTGTGTGTGTGTGTGTGTGTGTGTGTGTGTGTGTGTGTGTGCATATGTGTGTGTGTGTGTATAAACGTATATATATATTATATATAATATATATATATATTATATATATATATATATATATATATTATATATATATATATATATATATATATATATATAATATATATATATATATATATATATATATATGTAGGTCCCGGGTTGAGTCGGGGTTAACCACAGTAAACAAGGTACTCAATACATAGCAGAGTAAATTAATTTATTTTATAGAAATTAAATATATATATATATATATATATATGTACGTATGTATATGTATGTATACAACAAGTATGCCATTACAGGAATTTACCTGTATCAATAGATATCGAATCTTATGTAAGCCATGGTGCATATAGAGAGAATTACATTCCTGAAAACTTATAAAAACTTTAATAAAAGTATACACATTTTAAATTTACAATGTATTCACTTCTTTATTGAGTTGTGGACGTTTTGATTTTAATTTGTGAAATATACTGCATACATACATAGATACATACATACATACATACATACATACATACATACATACATACATATGGGTACATGCCCATATACGCACACATTCTCATAATATATGCACGTACACACATATGCATTTACACTTTCATATTATGTGTATGCATATGTAGATGTATACATACGTGCACACAAGCACACACAAAAAAGATTAAAGGGAAATAACTCAAGTAGGTTCATGTGGTGAATCTGAATCTATATAATTTAAGTAGGTAATGATGTACAAAATGACGTACGGGTTCAAATACTACAAATAAATGAAGAGTTTCTATTTATAGAAAACAAATTATATACCCGATCTCAATGTTGAGCAACTTCTAAAAACAATAAGAGAGAGGGAGAGAGAGAGAGAGAGGGAGAGAGTGTGGAGGAAAACGCGAGAGAGAGGGAGAGATATTTCTTAAATTTTAATTACTTCAAATTATCTCCTTTCCTCTTTAAAAGTTGCTAGCCATTGCCTTTTGGTTTTTGTATTTTTTAAACAATTACGATGCAAATTTCCAATCACCGAGAATTCTTTGAGCATGCCATACAACGCCGTATGACCTACTTGTATTACATATGTGTGTGTACGTATGTATTTCTGTCTCTGTGTGTTTGTATGTGTCTATATATATATATATAGTTGTATTGATGTTTGAAGTAAGTGCTTGGCGTCAAATTTTAGTCCCTTATTTGCAGTGATATACATAGCTATAACTCCTCATCTCATTCACTGAAACTAAATTCTAATGTTTGACAACAAGATTTACTTGTTTTCCATACTATACTTTACAAGGTCCTACATCTTGATAAACTGGTCCTGACACTATCTTTTAGCATTGTTCACTTCTACTCTGTGTATAAAGATCTTTTCTCCTGATACACCAGACATGAATAGCTTTCTTTGTCAGCGTTTAATTTTCCTTTGGATTTTCATTTATTTTATTATCGTCGTCGTCGTCGTTGACGCCGTAGTTATCATAATCATCATAATCATCATCATCTTCATCATCTTCTATTTTGCACCTGTTTTATTTTTCCCTCTTAGCTTTGATATGATGTTGATGGGTTATGTAAACCTCAAGTCTTTAGATAAAGTAAACATATCGCTTTTGGCAAAGCAATTATCTTGTTGATCAATAAAGTGAATTAACATATGAAGGATACAACAGAAAATGTGAGAACAGTATTAGACGAGAACATGCATGCCTGTGTGTGTGTGAGAGAGAGAGAGAGTGTGTGAGGGGGAGAGAAATACGGAGAGGGTGAGAGAGAGAGAGGGATCGTGAGAGGGGGCGAGAGAGGGAGAGAGAAGGAGAGAGAGATGAAGATAGAGGGAGAGTGTGTATGTGCATGTGTATGGTAGTGGTTGATAGAGGGAGAGAGAAAAAGGGTTTGTGTTAATCTAAAGAGACAGCTCTAACTATCAAGATCATTATTATTGCCATACACCATTAAAGAACAGACATTTCGTATTTACTGACATGTATGGCATTATAAAGACTAAGAGACATGGAGCGTGTCTTTGCTCAATTATATCTATACCTTTTTATCGAAGCATAAGACCAATTTTTGAAAGTATTGTATATAGCTAATTGAATCTATCCTCGTATATTAATTACGCATTTCTTATTACGAAACTCGGGCTTGTTTCTGTTATTGTCTATTATTGTTTAGCCTCAGGTCAGTTTTGACAAGCAGAGCTATAATCGAAGACATTCCGAAACTATATTGTCCAGTGAGTCCTCCTACATTTAAGACGATGCGTTGCGATATGAGGGAACATAACTGTTATTTCTAAGTAAAGCGTGTAGGATATTGGCAATTTAATTCATCCAAGTATACAGTATAGGTAACAGAATACCATAATAGAATATAGATAATTCAATCCATCCCAGTATGGGGTAAGTAACTGAATACATTGATAGAGTATAGAAAACCGAATCCGACCTTATGTAGAATATACGTTATCGAATCGAAAGCAATATAGTGTATATTTAATTTAATCCATTCTAATACATGGTGTTACTTATCCCTTTGACTACTGTAGAATAGAATGTAAAGCCGATCAAAGTAGCTCCTATAGTCAAAACATAGAGCTGTCTATGACACTAACTTCAGTAAGATCTGGTTTAACGATTAACCCTTTTTATCATGTCATGTTTTTCCTTATTCCAATATCATGAAACCTTCACTTAAAATGACTTAATAGCTATATAGCAAAACTGTATAACTATGATAAACACTATATACTTTACAATTTGTTTCATTTCTTGCATTCATTCCAAAGTTCCTCCTAATCCAGGTGTCAATTTTTTCACTATCTTCCTCATTATACAACCAACCAAAGTTATATTTAGTATGGGAGAAGTCGAATATCAGAGAGCGCCGAATAAAATGACTTTCAGTGTTTAATTACTTCATTTGTTTTACTTCAAACATTGCCGCGATAGTCTATTTCTCCCCCAACCTATATATCTGTGGTTTTGTGTCAATATTAGAAATCGATAGAATATTTGTCAAGTAGTGGTAGAAATAGCAGGACACAAAAGTGTAGTTCTCTAGAAAGCTAGTAGTTACTTTATAATGGCAGCCACAGTGATAAAGGGAATATTGATTTTTCAAGATTGGCACAAGGCCACATAATGTGGGAGAGGAGTACAGTCGATCAAATCAACCTCAGTGCTTGACTGCTAGATATTTTATAAAACCCCGAAGGATAAATGGCTATGTCGACTTCGGCAGAATATTAACTCAGATGGTAAAGAGACATAACTCAATATCGCATGGCATTTTGCCCGCTAACACTTCCAATCCCGCCATCTTATTACCCTACCAGGTCAGCTTATTTATAGCTGTACGTGGTTCATCATTAGATGTGTATATCTTAAATATATGTAAGTACACGTCTCATTATTTTCTGTGTGTCTACTTTGAGGCATTAAAGATGTACATATATATATTTGAGACTAAATCGTTTCTTATATATATCAAATAATGGTTGAAGAAATGGAAAGTTTCGAACAAAGAGATGCTGTATAGCATATTTGATTCCCGGTAGGAGATGTTTCACTTACTCCTGTTATATCCTGCGGAAAAAAAGCATGACTCTTTCAACCTCCCATAGAGCGTACTCAGTGAAGTTACTGTAAGGTTACTCATCTCTAATCACAAAGAAAGATCAGTTTGTTGTTTATCACATTAGTACGTTACATATGTGTGTGTGAGTGTGTGAGAGAGTACGCATGTATGTTTATATGTAGTATATATGTACAGCCATGTGCATATATGAATGTATTAGCATATCACTGTGTATGTATATATGTGTATGCGTATGCGCGTGTATGTGAGTGCGTGTGTGTGTGTGTACGGGGGGGGGTCAGCTTAGTGTAGCTGAATGTTATTTATAGATAATAGTTTGCTTGTTCGTTTTTAAAGAAATAAAAAAAAATCAGCAGCAAAATAAAGTATCAAAAAATTGACATAAATCAATATAAAATATTTTAACAAAATGATTTCCGTTAAGAGGATGATAATTTTTTTTGTTTAAAAACCAAAGCTTATAAAATTAAATACTAAATACTTAAGCTCTTGTGCTGAACAAAAAACAGAATATTTAAAAATATAAAAGCCACAAATTTGTTTATTAAATAACATTAGCTATGTACAAATGCTTGAAATAGTATTTCTATGTATATGTGTAAATATGTGCGTGTGTGCGCGCGCGCGTATGCTTGCAAATTCTTTATTACAGTGTTTTGTCCAAAGCCTTGCAGAAGATTTTAGCATTGTAATGATCGAGGATATAATAGTTACATAAAGGTGCGAAATGTTTATGTTCAAGTCTGCAACCCAACTAAGTAGTCTGTGTCCTTACCACATGCAATCTTAGTAGTAGTAGTAGTAGTAGTAGTAGTAGTATAGTAGTAGTAGTAGTAGTAGTAGTAGTTTTCGTTGTTGTTGTCGTTTAAGGTGGTGAGTTGGGAAGGAAGGACGCAAACCATGACCTCTGCAGTTCCTCCAAGACTGGTAAGATTGATGCTGTTATTGTTCCATTTTAACTGTTGTAGGCCAACATCAATAAAAAAAATTAAATAAATAAATAAACAAGAACTGGGAGGAGATTCCAGAAGTCCGATTTCCCGAGAATGAAGAATTGGTGATAACTGTCTTTGCAGAGTCGGAGAGGTTGGGACGCAACAACGATGTCGAGAGGTGTAGAGACAAGTTGCTAAGGTTTTGCCTGAGCGGTGCAAAATCCGAGAACAACCAGTTCTGAAAAGCAGAAGCTATTAGATAGAAAAGACAGGTAGAAGTAATAGCAGACATGTAGGTCAGAGTATGAAGCAAGTCTGTTTTTCTGCCTGTGGTTATTGTTATTGTTGTTGTTTTACCCAGGTTCAGCGCTAATAGTACGACACTATACCTAGAGGTGTGTCAGCCGTAATTTTCCTTCAGTTTGTTTATTCAGAATTACAATATTTATCGCTTTTTTTTTTTTTAAATACGTGGAGTGTAGTATGAATGCACCCAACACCAGAGCTGAAGACACCTCCGAAAGGAGGGGGCCCCGTCAGGTCAAAACGGTAGAGGAGTAGGGGCCGAAACCGGACGTGGTTCCTCCTGATGATGTCTTGAGCTAACTGGATCCTATAAAGGATCTATTGTGGTAGCAGACCACGAAACACGGTTGTAATTTCATTCCTAACAGCTATCTGTAGCAGTTCAAGGCAGTGATTTTCCCTGTGGTATCTACGCACACAGAAATGGAACAGGCCAGTGATAAGAGACGAATTGTTAATTCATTGAGAAACCGACACGCTATTAAGTTGGTTTCTTCGTTATAAAGCTTCACCGTGATGTGACAGGTTACATTAGTCAACGTATCCTTGTATGGCTATCACTTTGTCCTACTATCTCCAGTGGTATGTGAAACAAACGACGTAAGAATATATAGCAATACATTGTGATATTTGTTGTGATATTGCCGTATTGCAACGTTGTATATCATCGTCATCGTTTAATGAATATTTCCTTTTTTAAAGAGGGTATTGTGAGATTTGAGAAAGATTTGACTGCTATTTTAAAGAGATCAAATAACCGCTTATACACTGTACTCTGCCGGAGTCGATTTAATCGAATAGAAAAACGAGGAAGTGAAAAATGTTAGGAAGAAGAGGCATCTGTTCAGGCGGCGAGCTGGCAGAAACGTTAGCACGACGGGCGAAATGCTTAGCAGTATTTCGTCTGTCGCTACGTTCTGAGTTCAAATTCCGCCGAGGTCGACTTTGCTTTTTAGTTCGAGGTCGATAAATTAAGGACCAGTTGCATACTGGGGTCGGTCAAATCGACTGGCTCCCGCCACCAAAATTTCGGGCCTTGTGCCTAGAGTTGAAAAAGATATTTTGAACAGAGCTTTTCATTAAGGGAGTAAGTTCCCTTACTCTGTAAATTGTGTCTCTTTACTAGTGGTCGATACCGTGCTTCACTCGCTCTCTTAGATTCTACTGTGTCACGTTAACCTAATATGGGTTTCCTCTGATCCGACTTAACCTTGTATTGTGTCAAATGAAATCCGTTTATTATAATCCCGAACGTTATAAAAATCAGGTAAGAAAATAAGAGAAGTTAAAACATTATAGGGCAATATAGATCAGTACCACACAGGAACACAGAAAATTATGTGTCGGCCAGTAAATAATACAGTTTAGGTTAGGTACTGGAACACAGAAAAAAAGATCGAAATATTTGTTGGCTATTGGTTTCTACAGAACGCATTATTTAAATATTATCGAATGCACTATTTACTAAGATCAGTTTAATGACATCACTCCAACAGTTCACATATTGTTAGATCAACACCAGACATATGTGATTATTTTTCATTTTGATATTTTCATAATACTAAACACATTGTTAAGTATCTAAAACTAATAATGTAAAAATCATATAAATTTTAGTCCATACAAGACATTATGGCGATGGTAGCTTCAGTCAATGTCATAGAATATTGTCTGAAGAATAGTAAAGTTGTGAAAGCAGAATAAGCAAATTTGTTTTCTTTTAATTCATAAAAATAACCAATTTCCCCCTTTCGTACTATGATATATTTTCCCTCTCATACTATGATATATTTATATAGCATATTGACTACGTTATTACAGTCTACGATATATTTACATAGCATATTATTTTATAACAATGATTTATTGCATGACATAACAAGCTCCGTTATAACATGCTATCATATTGTTACATTACATTGATAACATGCTATATTATAAAATGCTTTGTTCTTGTTACATAACATATTTGATTTATGACATACCTTATTACACAGCATTGTATAGTTACATTACATTGATAATATGGTATGTTATGCGTTATAATATAAATTAAATAACGTTGATTTTAATGCTGTGATATAGTTGCATAAAATATTGATATATATATATATATATATATATATGATATGCTATATTATTAAAAACCTACGATACTATATTATAATGTTTTATAAATACTATTATTATAATGTCATGGTGTAGTTACATAAAATATTGATGACATGGTATGTAATATGCTATGATATAGTTATATAACATGTTGAGTTGTAATATTTCACAGCACTATACTTTTGTGTGAATTAAAAAAATAAATTAAATTCAACCCAGTACTTGACTGATACGGATATTTATTGCTTATGGGAAGAATGTAACAAAGTGAATCGAGGTAGAATTTGAACTCAGAATGTAAACTCACTTGATCAAGTGCCATATGTTGTCCGTCAGTCAATGATACATTTCTAACCGCCGTCTTGATGCTGCTTGCTAATGTCAGCAAAACACCTTTATGATGCTTAGAGCCTGTTTTGAAATTTTTGAGTCCCAATCAAAGATGTAATTCTTCATGTACACAAGAAGAATTTGTTGCTTTTAATAGGTACAAAATGTGAAATTCCCGCTTGTCTCATCTTAATTATGTCAGACAGTTGATTTGGGCTTTAAGAGTAATTTGAAACTGCCATGTTTTCTACAGGGTTTACCAGGAGTCTTAGCACTATCTAGAAGCTAGTATAAGTTTAAAAAACTCGATCTAATATCTTCAGAGTTTTACAAATCAGTTAACCTAACATCACAATTACAGTTGTCGATACAAGCTTTCTTTAATCAAATCTGCGGTTGTTATTTGGCTTATTGGCCTAGAATTCAGAGATCGAATGTTGTCAAGTTCCATTAAACCTTACTTCCTTTTCATAATCCATAAAACAAAATTCCACTCAAATGTTAGATAAAATAAGTGACCAGGACGCTTATTTTAAGATGTCAACTTTTGATTAATGACAGGTCATTTGATATATTATTTCCGGGTCATACACACGATGCTTTTCACAATGTGAATAAAAGCAAAATCAATAGATAAATAAAGGAATAACTAGATAAATAGATAAGATAGTAATCCTCTCAAATAAATTTTCGAAATCAGATATGGGTAGATTGACATTCTAGTTATAATTGTTTGTAGGTCAATTACTTAAAAAATAACGGAATTTATGATTACTAATTACTAATTAGAATGCAAAGCTATATTGTTGTTAGAAGATGACTGAAACGACAAAAGAAGCCATGCCCAGATAAATTTTAATATCATCAGTATAGAGAGAAGACATTGTTGATATATATATATATATATATCTTTTACTTGTTTTCAGCCATTAGACTGTAGCCGCGATGAGGCAACGCCGTGAAGAATATTTAATCGAATGAGTCGACCATAGTACATTTTTTAAAGCCTGGGACTTATTCTATGAGTATCTTTTGCCGAACCGCTATATTACGATGTCATAAACACACCAACACTGGTTGTCAAGCGTAGTGGGGGCCAAACGCAGACACAACCACACACACACACATATCACACACACACACACCACACACACACACACACACACACACACACACACACAAATATCTTGAAGAGTTCGACTGAACCGATGAAAGCGCTATAAAGAATTGTCCAAAATTCTGATTGCCTCCTTCTTCTTAATATATGTATATATATATATATATATATATATATTATATATATATATATATATATATACGCAGGCTTCTTTCAGTTTCCGTCTAAACTGTCGTATGTCCAAATTTGGCCAAATGCATTATTTTCAATATTTATTTTTACTTGTAATAGCCGTTTTTTGGGGTCGAACAATCGTATCTACAGCTACTTCAGATAATAAGATATCAAAGATTGTCAGTCTTGTACAACGGTTTTGCTATGGAATGTTGAAATTATTTTTTCGTTTTCTGAAAAAGTAACGTTTTGGACTTACGACACTTTTCCATAATAACAACGATATGTGTCTACGTGCACGTGCGCGCGCGCGCGTCTGCGTGTGTGTGTGCGTGTGAATGTGTAGCGTGAAAATATTGAGTTTAAGACCCATCGGTTATAAGTTTCTGACTTCGTTTATATATATATATATATTATATATATATATATATATATATATATATATATATAAACAGTCAACAAATTGCTTTGCACGAAATCATGTCTTTTACGTTTAAACCCCGCTAGAACCTAATATTATTTTACATTCACTAGTCATTAGATTAAAGTATTAGGAAAGTGTAATAAGAAGCTGTCTCGACTAATAAACATTTGCATGTTACGAATCAATTAATAAAATGTTATATAAGGACGGCGTGTCTTGTGGTTGACTGGGTCCTTATACATTCTGAGATGAAACCCCTGAAAAGAAGGATCTTCTACTTCATTCTTTCTTTTTCGATGAAAAAGAAAATGTATCGGATGAAATATTTCAGCTGAATTTTAATTACAGGATTAAACACATTTCAAAATTGAATAACCATTGAATAACCAGTGAGACTTGAAGCAGAAATTTCGAGAGACTCAATTGCCGTTCCTCTATTTTCTAAAACAAAGAAGAAAGAGAAAAACAACGTAAACTATATTTTTTTAATGAATAATTATCAACAATAGCATGTATATACATTTTACATTTTACTTGTTTCAGTCATTTGACTGCGGCTATGCTGGAGTACCGCTTTTAGTCGAGCAAATCGACCCCGGGACTTATTCTTTGTTAGCACAGTACTTATTCTATCGGTCTCTTTTGCCGAACCGCTAAGTGAAGGGGACGTAAACACACCAGCATCGGTTGTCAAGCAATGCTAGGGGGACAAACACAGACACACAAACACACACATACATATATATATTTATACATATATACGACAGGCTTCTTTCAGTTTCCGTCTACCAAATCCACTCACAAGGCATTGGTCGACCCGGGGCTATAGCAGAAGACACTTGCCCAAGGTGCCATGCAGTGGGACTGAACCCGGAACCATGTGGTTGGTTAGCAAGCTACTTACCACACAGCCACTCCTGCGCCTATATGTGTATGTGTGCGTAGAAACGTGGATTCACCACTGCCCTAGTTCTTTTGTTCATAAGACCTTCGCTCTCAATAAGTATCAGTCTAAGAATATCAATGGCATGCTAAGTACTTATGCATTCAATTAATGAATGAATGTCTGTTTAACTGTAATCCAGTATTTCACAGGCCCAGTATACTTATATATTTACATGCATAGACAATAATGTGTGTATATATACACGTGCGTGGTGTGTGGAGTATATTTATATATATATATATATATAAATATATACATACACACATATACATAAACGCATGTGCACACACACACACTCACATACAAACATACACACACACATATATATATATAAACACACATATATTTATAAATATAACAGTTACTTCACGATTGTCTAATATATAATCACTTAGGAAGAGACGAAGGAAAGTAGAGATTAGTTTTATTATATATCAGCGAGAAATGACATTTTGGACATGTGGAAAATAAGTTCAAAGATATCTACTGTGGAAAGATAAAATTTAATTACAAAATATTTGCTCTTTAAGATGGTGAGGGGGTTCAGAGTCGGTCAACGTTGTTATATATAACAAGTACTCATTTCTACTACCCCGAAAGACAAAGTGAACCTCAGCGAGATTTGAACTGAGAATGAAAGGGAATTTGAATATCAGCACAAATTTTATTCCAATGCCCCACTGATTCTGTCATCCACCACCCTTCAATATACCAACATTATTATTATATTTCAAATTTTAGACATCACAGCAAAGTTTTCTTGCATCAGTTTTCCACATTTTGAATTAATAAAAATGTAAATTTATTTAATAAAACTATCAATAATCATTGTGAATGGGTTGCAAAACTGATGTCGCTGATGAAGCTAAGTTACATAACGACTGATTATCGATTTATTAATTCCATGTTAAAAGAGAAATTTAGAATTCCATACAATTTAGTGTAAATTATAATGACGAGTTGTCACATCCATCAGTTACAAAGCTTTATAAAACAACATCCGTCAATTAAAACCAACTGCAGCTGACAAGGGGAGGTGAACAAACCTGGATGAATTATTAAGTAGCAATGGTCATTTTTCATTTCTCTTCCCCTGATGCTGAAAAGACCCTTGTTGACTTAATTTCGCAGCGAGACTAATAATATTCATTGTTACGATTTCGTATATTTATCTATTTACAACCCACGCTCTATTGTTTTTGCTTTTTTTTTTATAGATAACTAATACATCATGTGAAGAGATCAGGCAGCGGTTTCCTCCAAATTCCGATATAATATATGTAATAATTGTATTTAGCCATTCAAAAGCGAGCTACCTGTATGTTATGATTAGTAATACAACTAGATTTCGTTGTAATTGGTTTATAGTATATATGTTTATCTTATATGAAACAGAAATGAGAACATATTACGTGAAAAACTTTCAACGTCATTTGCCAGCGAGTGTGGCTGTTAGGTGTCTGTCTACACAGTCACCAGTAAATATAGAAAATCTCTGCTACTCCTCGACGCAGTGCGACATCGAGGATTGACAGCTGGCAAGACAAAGGACTGCAGTAGAACAAGACGGATACTCATTTTCCGATGAGTAGTGTGGAGCGGTTCAGGAATCTAACCCAAAACCTCACGATCATGAGCATACTAGGAACACCATGTTTAACAGAACATTTTTGATATAAATATAACATATTTAGTACACGAAATAATGGAATATGTTTTAATGTTTTATATTTAAAATATCCAAGTATGTTAACGTACATCATATATTATGCTTAATATCGTTAATATACATAGGCTAGTGCAATTTCTAAAATGAGGTCATTTAATAAAACTACATTTAATTTTCATTTTAAAATGGTATCAAGAATTAGGATAGTAATGTTTGATGTCCATTTTGAAGTCAGTACTTTACACATATGTATGTACGAAGTATAAAATTACTTTAAGCTACTTAGAGACGGATAAAGAGATGCGTAAGTTGAAAACTTTTAATTAAGATTTTAAATTTTACTATGTCACGCAGGTTTAGATACATTAACAAAAAGATACATTAAAAAAAAGAAAATTACATATTTCGTTTTATTAGCCGAAGAAATTCCAAACATTTTTCTCTCATTTGTGAGATAAATCATAAAAAAAAAAATTGCTTTTTGTCAAATAACTTGTCTCTGTCAATGGCAAAGTGTTATGAGTGGTTCGTTGTGTGGTTCTGGTAGCGTCAGCGACTTCTGGCTCTGGTGCTTATTAGTATATAAATATATAAATATTTTTTAATTCCCAGTAGACGACAGGAATTTAGTTCACCAACCTATATGACAACAGATACTCACCTAAGGGGGTCAAACAACGCACTTTCCCAAACTATTTATATTATCCCACTCTTCTCATAAAATAAAGAAGTTATTTTCTTAAACGGAATCTTATACCGTTTAACACAAGCTCCAATCTCTACATTTAGCAACATTTATCATGTAATTGATATTGCAAGTTCATCAAATGGAAGCGAAGGCTAAATTATTTCTACAAGATCAGTAAAAGTCAGTTGTTTTGCTTTGGATGTTGTGAATTGACTCTAAATCTGTCTCTTTGGCATTGTGCCTTATTGTAATATTACGTTCGTGCTGGCACCAAATCTGCAATATTCTCCCTACGCTTAAAATTTATAGTTATTTTAATCATACGTTATAAACCGGCTTCCTTTTTATTTTTATTTTCATATTTTTAGAGAGATATTTTATCTGAGAGAGTTGAAAGATTGTATTCTGATAGAGACATATTAACTATTTCTTAACAATAATATCTACTCCATTGTCTAATTTTATTGTGTGGTTTTATTCATTTTTGTAAAATAACAACATTTCACTACATATACTTTATTGATATATTGTCATCATACTTTCACTATCTCTCTCTCTCTCTTCTCTCACTCACTCTCTCTCACTTCACTCACTCTCTCTCTTTCTCACTCTCTCTCTCTCTTCTCTCACTCTCTCTCTCTTCTCTCACTCTTTTTTCTCTCACTCTCTCTTCTTTCACTCTCTTTCTTCTCTCACTCTCTCTCTTTTCTCTCTCTCTCTCTCTCTTTGTCTCTTCTCTCACTCTCTCTCTCTCTTATTTCCGTCTCTTTTGTTTCGTTTCTTTCTTCCTTTCTTCTATCCGCTCTACAACTTCCTCCTCTCCTCTCACTTTCTCAATCTAGTGCACCCTTTATTTCATATATTTAAAATGATAGCATATAATTTGGAGGAGATTTGGCTGTTGTTTGTAGCAGGTTGAATGAATACCTAAAGCCCCTTCCCCCGTTATCTCATGACTTGAACTTATATATATTTATCTCAGCTGTACTCAGATTAGACAAATATTTCATAGCTCTTGATAGTTTTCTTCTCTTAAGCTGCTAAGGAATCTTATGAAATAACATGCCAAACTGACGAGGAATTCTGTACGATACTACATACCAGAACATCGAGGAACGCTAATAATACTAGACTTAAATTCAAAGAAACAGCATGCAAATAGAAATACTGTGTCATACAGTATTCCTACGAGAAGTGTTTTATTATAAACACTGTACCCCTGCATGACCGCATTCGATTAACTGAAACCAGTAAAAGCAAAACACGACATATAGTGCTGATATGTCATGCAGTATATGAACTATACATATCATAGAATAGAGAAATATGAGTAGAAGATTAATCATTATATTCTTGTCCGTGATTAACACACGAAGGTATTTAGAATCTAAATATACATGTATCCGTTTTGGAAAGTTATATATTGGTTTTAAATTATGGCACAAGGCCAGCAATTTCGGTGGGTGGGGCAAGTCGATTACAGCCATCCCAGTGCTCATCTAACACTTATTTTATTGACCCCAAGAGATAAAAGACAAAGTCGACCTCGGCGAAATTTGAACTCCGAACGTTAAGTCGAACGAAAGGCTGCTAAGCATTTAACCCAGCCTGCTATCGATTCTGCCAGCTCACTGCCTTACTTTTGGGCACTTATATATTAGCAAAAGTAACTTGTAATAATACGGAATTCCATGCGACATTTCTCCCGTTACGGTACTCGTAACGGTACTCGTCCGCTCTGAGATGGTATTCCTTACATACCTTCTCATACGATAGAGCCATCATATGTAACATGGTGCCCAAGTGATATAGTGTTTATTACGGTTATTGCTCTAATAGGATACAGCAAAAAATGCAACACAGCACCCATCGTGCTTATATCACACACGAAATACTTGTAACATGACACCTTCTGTGACTTAATGTTCATTCTAATGGAACAAAACAAACAATTTTTGTAACACGCCACCCACTGTGACATGGAATTTGCTATAGTGCTTCCGTCAATATCATACAGCAAATACCGTGAGAAAAGCTATCACGTTTTTATTCGGTTGAAATTTGATAAATCACTTCAAGAATCTCAATTAATTTTTCACTAATCGCTTGAACAGACAAGTAAGTAATTTCAAACGTAACTGGATAAAGAACCACTTAAAAACACATTATCTGAAGCTGTGAGACATTTCAAAACCGATTTTACTCTGGGAGAGTGAAATTATGGCATTTAAAAGAAAGAAGGAACTCTACCTTGCAAGTATCACGAATGGGAGAAATTAACTAAATTTTAGATTTGTTTGACGCATTCGTTCAAGGACAAATGAAGGAATAAAAGTTATTTGTGAGTTGATGAAGAAAATCATTCTAGAATACTCTCAGTTTGGGATTTATGAGTTCAAAACATTTGCAAGTATTCCTAGAGTTCTGTATCTGAGCAGGAAACACACTTTATATTGCTTCCCTACACCTATCAGTGGGAGAGAGTTACTAGGTTTTCTGGGGAAATAGTGGTCTCTACTTAGTTGGCTAATGGAAATGAAACGAAAGGAGGTAAAAATAATCAGAAAATCTTTCGTAACATTTAATATGAATGAAACTTTCGTGAATTACTGTTCTTTATTGCCGTGTGATTTGGTTGTAAACTTATTAACTTAGCAGCTTCATGATTAATTCAAATAAAACTGTTTTATTTAATCTTTTAAACCTCCTCTGTGTTTTCAATAAAGTAGTTAAAAACAACACGACAATATTAAAGACACTAGTCTTGAAAATGGAATATATATGTAAGTCCATTCACGAAATTTTAAAAAAACTTTTTGTTATATCGACAATTGATTTCTTTCTGTTTAGAAGTATTTCCTTATGATATATTACATAAAAAGCTAATCATTTCGATTTCGTCTTATTTTCATTCGTGTCTACTTTTAACAGTTCATGAAGTGTTTCAATGACGAATTCTGCTCAGGTAAATACGGTCATTTTTTCAGATAATTTGGTATGAAAAGAACTGAATTAGTCACAGCAAGTCTGAAACCTCGTTAGTTCCAGAGCTGACAATGCATAGGGAGATGAATGTTAATATGGGAATGTCATTTAATCCCAAGCCATCGCTAATACAGTAGAATTATGATCAAAGACAATCCAAATATGACCATCGCATCTTATTTGCAAGTAAAGTGAATTGACGTTCACCTTATCCAATGGCTGTTCCCATTTACCAGAGAGTAGGTGTAATTCGAAAGAAATATGGCTGCTGTGTTCAGCAAATGAAGCAACTATGATAAGGTGAATTTGTCTGTTGAGAGCTAAGCGTCTAGGCTTTGGGTATAATACACTATAAGTTACGAACCCAAAATCTCTCTGTTAGTTATACGTTCATCGTCCTCACATCTATCTGTAAATTCGTCCTTATAGCACAAGAATAGAATTAACTCAAAGTGCATCGTTCACGTGTTTTCTCAAATCTTTGGTGGTTCAGACCAGTAATATGAGATGAGAACTGAAATTACGCTGCGTTGTACAATTGCACAGGCCATTAAGAAAGCAAGTACTGCTTTTATTTGACAAGACATAATGCTATATGAGGGGACACGAGCTGTTGTGACAATCATTCATGTACTTCTCAAAACATTAGCAGCGTACATTAAGTTAAATGACTTAAAACTACTTCGCACTGTCAGTTTTCCAGTCGCTTGTCTCATTGTCAACACCCGTAAACGTCAACATAAAATTAAATTTGATTTCTTTTTCCAGGAGTGTTCACCACAGGAATGAACTGAAATAGTTTTAACTTGGAATCGTAGCAACATCTCAGATCATACACGCCAGAAGCTTATCATTAGCTTCACACCCAATTTAAAAGTGCCGTTTATTTTTATTCTTTTTTGAAATATTGTGTTCGTTACCATTTTCTGATAAATTCGATTATAAATGCGCTATAAATTCAAGATTAATGAGGTTGTCATTAGCTATTGAGCTTATAATAGACTTCCAGCGTAACTGTTTCTTATTGAGCTTTTAGAAGAATTTATGTGTTTTTGCTTATCATATTAAACTACCGGCTTCATATCTTGTACACGAATTCATCCCTTTTATTTGATAGCATTGCATAAAGCTTCAAAATGCTAGAAACTGTTCGCAATGGAAAGAAATCTCTGTTTTATTATTTTTTTTCCACTAATTTTAGTTACATCCCAAATGAAATTCTACTTAGCACCTATTTATGCAATAATGGTAAAACACGTATTTGTACTAAGCCATTTAAATTACATATGAAACTACTTGGTGTTGCCAATGTTTCCACAGCATTTTCACAGTCCAGTGGTTGAAACCAGTAAAGGTTTAAAAGATAACCATTAAAAAAATTATTTGTACGTCTCCTTTACAAAAAGCAGGCTTATAATAAACCAACGGAAATCTATATTTTTACTTCATAGTGTAGTTTCAAGTGAGATAATTCCTGAATGTTAGGTGATTTGACTCAATCAATTGGTTTTGATTTGTGGTTCCCTCTCCTCTGCATCACTTTCAACAGGAATTCGTATGAAAAATACTTGCAACCTACATCGTCGCATATTCTCTCCATGAAAGACATACATATACGTATGTAAGAAACTGGTACATAATGGTTGAATATGTCTATGTATTCTGGTTTCTAATTTCGTAAATATCAACATTACTTTTCGCCTCATAATAAATAAGTATCAGTTATATATTCTAAAATTTCCGATTGTTTCCTCAAATGCGGAAGGACAGCGGTCATGATAGTTTTCACGGTCATCCAGGCGGGTGGGGGAAGGGGAGGAAAGTCATCCGCAGCCTCGAAAGTCTTTTGAAACAAGGTGATCCTCTGGGTGTCTAATAACCCTCAGCAGCCAGGTGACGGTGATATTAAGCTAAGCTAGGAATTAACTCTAGTAGAGTTAATCAACTATTTCAACAATACCTCTTCATCAAGAAGTACGGCAGGACGCAAAATCATAAGAAATATGATTTCTGAGAGAATCAAGTACATGAGTACATACGTAGAAGGTATATATAACTACACGAGTATATACATAGAATATCGATAGAACTACACATTTCGTTAGCATTCAAATGCTTTCTTCCCAGTTAGCAATTTGGCACTCCCGTTTCAATATTGCACCAAGGAGGGACTTTAGTGAAAAACGTGCCACTTCTTGGGAAGCGATGGGCCAGATTAATACAATATAAAGGAAAGTAAACTACAATCTTTGATAACATCGAGGCGAGGTCATTGCTAATAATATCCACCAAACTTGTGCTGAATTGTTCATGGATTTTTATAATCAAACATTTTTGTATACTTTATCCTTACAATACAAATCAGAACTTCGCGTGAGCCAATGTTTAATGTTTACAAGTAAGCAGATATAATACATACATACATGCATACATACACACATATATATATGTGTGTGTGTGTGTGAGAGAGAGAGAGGGAGAGAGAGACGGTGTCTATATGTATGTATGTATGCATGTATGTATGTATGTATGTATGTATGTATGTATGTATGTATGTATGTATGCATGCATGTATGTATGTATGTATGTATGTATGCATGCATGTATGTATATATGTATGTATGTATGTATGTATGTATGCATGCATGTATGTATGTATGTATGTATGTATGCATGCATGTATGTATATATGTATGTATGTATGTATGTGTGTGTGTGTGTGTATGAATACATGCCGGTTTGTATGTTTTGTTCTACGTATGTATTCTCATGCATATAGTTGCATATCTAGACATGTTCATATATACTTAAACGATGAACTTCTGGAAAGTTTTACAGACTTTTCAGTTTCAGTGATTACTTGGATCTATAGTTTTCGAATCAGCTTTCTCCTTTCTGGTATTGAGAAGTCTAATTTCTCAAGATTAGTATTTAGGCAGTGTGTTACATATCTCAGTGCCCCAATAATTACAGGTATAAACCTGAACTTGTAATTTGCATAGAGAAACTGCAGATTCCTCAATAGTCCAGCGTAGGTATTGTCTTTTTCATTGATCTTCAGTTTTACGTCAGCATCCGCTAGGCTGCTAATTTTCACAACAGCCTCAGTATGCAAACTTGGTGAAGGGATGCATTTCGATACTTGGTGATTAAAAGATGTTGCCGAAGAGATATGATAAGACATTCAAAGGTATTTTGGATCGCTGCTAAGCCTCTGCCGTATTGTTTTCGCTTTAGGTAGACGCGGTTTCGCCTATAAATAGTAGCCTGTCGACGGACAGGCAAAATCCATACCATGTGTGTATTCGATTTTGTGATTGTGTTTATATATACATACATGGGAGAGGAGTGGGGAGAAGTTCCTGGCATGTTCACTGTTACCATAAGTGTGTGAATCTGAGAGAAATATATTGAATAAAATCATAATTAACTGATCCTCCTGTATTTTGTTTTACCCAGAGCCAGGAACTTCTCAGCAAACCTCGTATATATATATATTATATATATATATTATATATATATATATATATATAATCTCTCTCCCTCTTTCTCTCTCTCTCTTTCTTTGTGAGTGTGTGTGTGTGTGTGTCAGTGTTACATTGCGGAAATTTGTATTAAAGATATCGATTTTGCGTCTATAGAATGAATCACATATCAAGTACATATTGGTAAGACATAGATGTAGGTTTCTGTTATGTAGATGTGTTGAAGAGCTCGCTGAAAGATTCATCTATACTCGAAATTGTCTTTCGTTTGCAAGTTTCAGAGAGGTTAACACATGATCGTTCTTGTTATCATACACAGTAGCCCACATTTCTTTCTGTGTATTTGATATGTTGACTGTGACACAAATCTCACAATTCTATTTACAAATGGATAATTATTCAGGAGATTTTTTTTTTTAAATCTCAGTTATTTCAATACTAGATGTGGTATCTACCAGTATTGCATTGATAAACCTTACGTTTAGTCAATATACTATCATTAGCTACGTTATGATTTTCTCCAGTTGCACTCTTTGTTACGATACAAAGCCTAAATTGTGTCCGTTATCATTCTTTAGTATATTTTGCAACCTTTCCTTGCTTCTTTTATACAATCTATCTTTTTGTGTGTAACTGAAAAACCTGGTAACTGCACACACAAACACAAATATACTCTCTCTCTGTCTCTGTCTCTGTGTGTCTTTCTCTCTCTCTCTCTCTCTCTCTCTCTCACTCTCTCATCGTCGCTCACACGATTCTAGTTATTAGTTACCCGCTTTGTAAAGAGTTGTCATGCGTCCAATAATCTGTCAGTTATTCCGCCAACTTAGAAAACACAGACCAAATAGATTGCTACTAGATTGCATATAACTACAGCCTGTTGGTGCAATCTGTAAGTCAAAAGTTATTTTTAAACTGTCGTATCGATCAAATTGAATCATATAACATTTCGCCGAAATGGACTGAATTTGAATTCCAAGTGTTTTTCTCTCTCTATTTTTCTTCCTTTCGCTTTATAACCACTATATTTTTCTCGGTCATTCTACCACTTTCGCTTTCTCTCTCACTTTCTTTTTCTCTCTGTCTTTTCCATCTTTTCCTCTCCATTTTTGTCCTTCTCTCTCTCTCTCTCTCTCTCTCACACACACACACACACACACACACACACATACACACGCACAATCACACACAAACGCACAGTAATGTCTCTCTTCGTTATTTCTCCTCTTTTTATGTTCTGGTATATTCTCTCTTTCCTTCATCAATAGAGTGTTAGCTATGACAGACATAGTTATATATAGACAGATAATAGACCTATAGAAAATTAAATAAATTAATCGATATCGTTTCAGATGTATATATATATATATATATATATACATATACACACACACACACACATATATATATATATATATATATATATACATATATATATATATATATATACATATATATACATACATATATATATCTATATATACATACAAACATAAATATATATATGTGTGTGTGTGTGTATATACACACATACACTCGCATAAAAACATGCCTTGATATACTTGCACGTTTATATTTGTACATATGTATATATGTACATATAGGATAGGTAAATAGATAGATGGATAGATAGATAGATAGATAGATAGATAGATAGATAGATAGATAGATAGATAGATGGATAGATAGATAGATAGATAGATAGATAGATAGATAGATAGATAGATAGATAGATAGATAGATAGATAGATAGATAGATAGATCGATAGATAGATAGATAGATAGATGGATGGATAGATAGATAGACAGACAGATAGATAGATAGATAGATAGATAGATAGATAGATAGATAGATAGATAGATAGATAGATAGATAGATAGATAGATAGATAGATAGATAGGTCGACTTA
>NC_043004.1:28240056-28245056 GCF_006345805.1 Octopus sinensis
ACTTTTTGAAGCCTAGTACTTATTTTATCGTTCTCTTTTCCGAACCGCTAAGTTCCGAGGACGTGAACACACCACCACTAGTTGTAGGCACATACCAGACAAACACACACACACACAGACTCACACACAAAAGAACACACACACACACACACACACAAAAGCACACACACACGTACATATGTACGACGGGCTTCATTTTTCCGTCTACCAAATCCACTCACAAGGCTTTGTTAAAAATAGCAGCCATGTTTTTTTCTCAGACCACATCCCAATGTTTTAAAAATTAAAAGATCATACTTCACAATGTGCCCTGTTATGCTTTTAGGCACATCATATCTAAAAATAATAAAGATGTGGTGCTTACGTAAGATACTCCTTTGATGAAATCTGTTTTTTGTATGTTTGTTTTTTCTCAAGTGATATTAAAAAATCTTCAAAATGTGGCCATCAAATAGTAAAGGACTTTTATTGAGTATACGGCTGAAGACATTGGAATTTCAAGGAAGAATGCACGGTACAAGGTACCGAGGCCGACGTCGATTACACGAGAGCCCTGCTGAGTATAACAGGACTACTGTGTAATTCCTTTTTTCAGTTTTACTCCACACTCTCTAACACACACACACACACACATACGCACACATATTAGTTTGTTTTTTTTCTTTTTTCTTTTACTTGTTTCAGTCATTTGACTGCGGCCATGCTGGAGCACCGCCTTTAGTCGAGAAAATCGACCCCGGGACTTATTCTTTGTAAGCCCAATACTTATTCTATCGGTCTCTTTTTGCCGAACCGCTAAGTGACGGGGACGTAAACACACCAGCATCGGTTGTCAAGCAATGCTAGGGTGACAAACATAGACACACAAACATACACACATATATATACATATATACGACAGGCTTCTTTCAGGTTCCGTCTACCAAATCCACTCACAAGGCATTGGTCGGCCCGAGGCTATAGTAGAAGACACTTGCCCAAGATGCCACGCAGTGGGACTGTATAACTACATAGACATACAAGCATGGCAAATTAAGCTATTTCTCCTTAGTTTTAGAATGAAAATAAACGATAAACAACCTAAATCGATTATCGGATATTATTGGGTTCTCGTCAGATGTGTCTACATCATTTGACTAAACCAGAGAAATACGTAACTAACCTATTTATATACACAAGAAATCCAGTAGCTTCAGAGGAGACGGGCCTACTAATTTACATATTATAAGTGTTCAACACTTTATTTAATATCAGCAACCTGTCAACGGGATCTCAGTCTACACATATCGAAGTTTGTATAAATTATATACACAGAAAGTCACTACACATACACTTTATATACACAACAAATCACTACCACTATGTATAATTTCGTCTTCTGTTATTATACAAAGCCTATTTCAAATTGTGAAGAGTTATTCGTAATCTTTGAACAAAAGATAAAATGCTACTTTGTAGACTTTATTGAGTGCATTTGAGTACAAACAAATATTTGATAGGAAGCAGCCTATTCTTAAAAGATATAGCCCGACAGAGTTTTGTTGTTGTTATTGATGTTCCTTGTTTTTTGCATTCTTCTTATTTTCATGTTTTTTCTTGTCTCGATCGTCTCTCTCTCAATTCCTACCGCATTTACAATCCTTGTGCTGTTTAACTGAACTAATACACTTAGCAAGTTGTTGAATCTGTCAACAACTGCACTGTTTAATAAACTGCCTGCACCGACAGACCATCACAATACATGGCCTCTTGCTAAGATATATAAACTATTTTACAGTAAAATATAAAAAAAAATAGGCATACGAAAAAAAACAAGCAAAAAATTAAAGTGAAGGGGGAAAATGTACTTGAGCTGTTTAGTGTAAATTCCATTCAGCTTTCTTGCGATTTACACTTCCCTTGCTTTCATGGTGTCGAGAACGTCTTTTATTTGTGGCTTTCTTAGTTCAGTATTAACTTTCTTTATTTCTTTAGCAATGCTCTTTCGGTGGTTTCAATTTCCAACTGTCAAGAGAGATGTTTTAAGTGTTTTAACACTCTCTTGTGAAAATGAATGTAGTCTGGACACAACATCCGTTTAGTTCGTCTGCATTATTAATTTCAACGCATATATTCTTTTCTATTCTAGGCACAAGGCCCGAAATTTTGGGGGAGGGGCCAGTCGATTAGATCGACCCCTGTACGCAACTGGTACTTAATTTATCGACCGCGAAAGGAGTAAAGGCAAAGTCGACATCGGCTGAATTTGACGTAGTGACAAACTCTTGTGTGACGCGAGTGCCAGTCTCTAAAGAAAGTTTGTCAGCAAGAAAGAAAAAAGAAAGAAGGCAGGCTAGATGACCAGAGACTACAAACACTGCAGATTTGCAGTGAGAGTATATTTCTTTCTATCATGTGCATTTGCAATCACAAGTAAATGCGCATATGTATGCTCATGCATACCTACACAGTCTTTGATGGACATGGACTTAATGTTCAAATTTTATTTGACAGTTTTTTTTTTCCTGCAGGGTTTTCAAAAATAGCCTTACTCCCCAAGCATACTTGGTAGGGATGCCCGTTTAGTCGCCGATGACTCAAGCCGGTGCCGATAGAACTCAGGTTCTTAACAGGGGCGGGTCAGAGAGAAGATTATAACATAAAGTAGTACGAGGCCTAAGTATGTCTAATATAGCTTTCAAATTTTGGAACAAGGCCATCAATTTTGGGAGAAGAGTTAAGTCGGTTACATCGACCCCAGTGCTCAACTGGTACTTATTTTATCGACCCCGAAAGGATGAAAGGCAACGTCGGCCTCAGTGGAACTGAGAACGCTAAGGAGGACGAAATATCACTAAGCATTTTCTTTTGGCATGCTAACAACTCTGCCAGCTCGCCGGCCCAAGTATATCAGATATGAGTTTCAAATTTTGACACATCCCGAAAGGATGATAGGTAAATTCGAAATCAGAACGTAAAAACGGTCGAAATGCCGTTAACAATTCTGCTATGTATATCAAATACCAATGATATATTAAAATGCCAAGTTGTTTTTAGTATTTTTATATACGTAGTCTAAAGCTCTAAACATTGCTTTATTTAGTTGATGCGTTTATACCCCCGTAACTTAGTGGTCCGGCAAAAGTGAACAAGTGCGTAATTAAATACTAGAGTCGATTCGTTCGACTACTAATCTTCAAGACAATGCCTCAGCATGACTGTATGTTAATGACTGAAACAAGTAAAAGATGGAAAATAATTGAACCAAGAAGCTTTAAACTCACAGCTGATTTGATCAATGTATAAGTTTGGGAGATAAGAATTTTTACTTATTTCCACCGTAAGAATTTATAAGACACTCTAACGACTCTGGCGACTCGCCGCCTTTACATAAGTAAATGACAATAAATAATGTGCTTTATTTGGACCAATTGTCTAACATCATTTCACTCAACACATAATCAGTTGCATGTTTCCTAGTGTATTACAGCTACTTACTGTTGCTAAATATGGCAGTGGCAAGAATTACTTCATCACTACTTGATACCATATATAGAGAAATGCCATGAGCAAGTATCTTTTACTCGACCAAAGCCTTGCTATATAAAAAAGAATGTCTAACACATTCATACATACATACATACATACATACATACATACTTTCATACATAAATACATACATACATACATACATACATACATACATACATACATACATACATGCAGCATGCATACATACATACATACATACATACATACACACCACACACATACATACATACATACATACTACATACACACACACACACATACATATTACATACATACACATACTACATACATACACACACACACATACATACATCATACATCATACATACAGACACACATACATACATACATACATGCATACATACATCATACAGACACACATACATACATACATACATACATACATACATACATACATACACATACATACACACACACACATACATACTACATGCCTACATACATACATACAGACACACTACATAATACCTACATGCATACATACATACATACAGACACACATACATACATACATACATACTACTACATACTACATACATACATACATACATACATACATACATACATATATATATACATACATATATACATACATACATGTCTGATTGTTTGTGTATGTCTGTGTGTGTGTGTGTGTGTGGGTGCGTGTGTGTGTGTGTGTGTGCATGTGTGAGTTCCTGTTTGAAGCCAATGCTTCAATAAAAGGACCCAAGACAAGAATATGAAAAAGCATCCAAGTTTTTGTAGCCATGTTTGTTGGATATTTGCTATGTATTACTAGTAAATATGTGTCAACAATATGACTGAGAAAAAATACCTCACATTGCGAAACACCTTGGTATCTATAAACACGTGACCTTCCGAAATAATTCCCTGTAACCCTAACAAACAAGATTGTCTACTGTCTACGCCTCCACCACTGTCACAATATCTATTCAGACAGTTTTTGTAATCTCTTTCACTCTCCTTCCTACACTTTCCTCTCTCTCTCTCTCTATTATTTTAATGTCAAAGTAGAACTAATAATCAGTAAATAATATATTTACTTGCTTTTAAAAGTCATTAGTAACATATTTTCTTCTAATACTAATAGCTTCCACGCTTGGTTGAATCCAGCTGAGATTCCTTTGAATTCCTTTGAATTCAGCACCAAAACAATATCCTCGCCTCAGGAATTATTTTCGCATGCTCTACAAGTAAAATATGCCAATAAATAATTTAAATGAAAACTAAAATATAATAATAATAATAATTCAATTGTTTATTCATCTAATCTTAAATTCAGTTTCTGGGACGTTACTTCTAGAGTAAGTTCTCGAAATTTGGTTCACAACTCTATTGTTGGTAGAACAAAAGAAACAAAATATTAACACAATCTCTTTGTATTTCTCTGCTGTTTTGTTTTTTATTCTTTTATTAAACAAAAGTCTATAGTTGTAACTTGACAG
>NC_043004.1:28250056-28257556 GCF_006345805.1 Octopus sinensis
TTCCAACTATGTCACACGAATCTCATATCTCTGTACGTCACACTACCACGCAGTCACTCATATCTCCTTCGTTATCACTCGAAGTAATACCTTATCTCCATTGTTACAATGCAAATTAGTAATTTCTCTTTGGTATGTACTCCAATTACTGTCATATCTTTATACTGAGAACACCACCTAGCATGTCTCCTTAGTTACCACTCAAATTAATGCAATATCTCCATAGTTACAACAACCATTAACATAATACATTCACTAGTTGTGGTCCGAGTAACATAATATTTCTAAAGATAGCTCTGCAACTAACCTAATTACCATTCTAACACAATAATTCATTGGTTTATTTCCTCTAAGCAATGCAATATATTCACAAGTATCTAGCGCGAAATCATATCTAACACGTCATTAACGCCATATTCCCACAAATTGCCCCTCGAAAACGAGAACAAGAACAAAACAATATTTGTATCGTGTATATATTTCCAATAATTCTTCCGTTTACTATAATCCCTTGAGCCATTATTGTTTTCTAGTATATCTTTCTATACGGACAGCCATACCCCTTTCTTTATTGAACAGTAAATTATCTGTAATCTCCCATAATCCTTATTAATCTTATTTTACTCGTGCGTCTTGCATCAAATAAAAGTAGAGATTGTTATAATGATTCCACATATTGAATAACGTCAAATGGAGGAGTTTATATTGACAAGTATTCAGTCGAACCATGGCAACGATCAATCAAAAGAGATTTTTATATTTCGGTAAAATGAATATAGCTACCGGATTTTGTCCTTCGTTTCACATTAATACATGTATCAGCTGTGCTAGCACAAAATATCTGTAATATCAGTATATCCGATACTGTAATATCAGCGACTTGTCGCTTTTATATATATATATATACTTTTTCTTTCTTTTTTCTTTCTTTTTCTTTTTCTTGTTTCAGTCATCTAACCGTGGCCATGCTGGAGCACCGCCTTTAGTCGAGCAACTCGACATATTTACTGTCTTCTATGTCTTCTATCTCTCATCATTCTAATGACCGGATTTCCATTTCTGACTTCTCTGTAGCTGTACATAATGATTATGTGCAGTCGCTCGACCAGCAAGAAATAGCAGCCAAATTTTATGTAAATCACAGGCTACTATCTGTGAAAAAGACACATTGGGTAACATGTTTCTGGGCTCTGAGCCCATAAGGAAAGACTGGATAGTCAAACTGGATTACTTACGATCAATAGTTTACTCAATCTCATGTTAAATAGCAGTAGCTGCAGCAGCAACGGCAGTGGAGGCTCAATGGCCCAATGGTTAGGGCAGCGGAATCGCGGTCGGAGGATCGCGGTTTCGATTTATTTATTTATGTGTGTGTGTACGATGTCTCTGGACACAGTTAGAAGTCCATTCATGACGAAATCCCAATATAGGATGCAAACCTACTGGAAACATCCCTCTTCTTTTGTCCACAAAGACATTACTTAGAAATCGTGGAGACGCAATGGCCCAGTGGTTAGGGCAGCGGACTCGCGGTCGTAGGATCGCGGTTTCGATTCCCAGACCGGGCGTTGTGAGTGTTTACTGAGCGAAAACACCTAAAGCTCCACGAGGCTCCGGCAGGGGATGGTGGTGATCCCTGCTGTACTCTTTCACCACAACTTTCTCTCACTCTTACTTCCTGTTTCTGTTGTATCTGTATTTCAAAGGGCCGGCTTTGTCACTCTCTGTGTCACGCTGAATATCCCCGAGAACGACGTTAAGGGTACACGTGTCTGTGGAGTGCTCAGCCACTTACACGTTAATTTCACGAGCAGGCTGTTCCGTTGATCGGATCAACCGGAACCCTCGTCGTCGTAACCGACGGAGTGCTTCCATCCACTTAGAAATCACTCGTGTACAATAGGACGACAGTATGGCGTATTTTATCGACCCAATATTGATTGAAATCTTATACGATAATTACCTTATACGATAATTTCAACATAGTCAATGCTCAATTTGCCATCATTTCTTCCAAAATTCTTTTCAAATAGATGATAGACTGGAGAAAATATATTAAATACATAATATACAGAATAGTATGTGCTCCACGACGTATCGTTATATTATTATATGATATCTATAATTGTGTAGAATATTAGCTAAAGTTAACAAATCTTCGATTAAAATGAGCCTTTTGCAGTTTGAGCTCTTAAATTGCTCCTGTATCTCAGAGACGTACTGATGTCTCATTCTTCTATTATTCATTTTGGGACAAAATTACAACCTTTTTCTTTACTACCCACAAGGGGATAAACACAGAGAGGACAAAAAAAGGACAGACAAACGGATTAAATCGATTATATCGACCCCAATGCGTAACTGGTACTTATTTAATCGACCCCGAAACGATGAAAGGCAAAGTCGACCTCGGCGGAATTTGAACTCAGAACGTAGCGGCAGACGAAATACCGCTAAGCATTTCGCCCGGCGTGCTAACGGTTCTGCCAGCTAGCCGTCTTCGGGACAAGATTACTACCATTAACATCGAAGTTTTCCTCAGTTGCCTTGAAGAAAATTTAAATTATACATATCTTATTGATTAAATTATGAATGATCCTGTTTCTGGAGAATTTGCAACATTGTGATATAATTTTGTTTCCTGGAGGGAGCCGCTCTCGCACCTTCTTGCCTCATCTTGTTCTTATCTAAGACAGGCGCATGATCTAATGCACTGACGTTTTAAAGGGTAACCCAAGCTTTAAAAGGTAAACAGTCGAAATCCAGAGACTGTATATATCGCGAATAATTACTTGAAATGTACCATATCACACACATACACATACGTTACAGAAGTGTCAGTGTCTGAGTTGTTGTGTATGCTTGTGAGTGTGTGTGTGTGTTTTTTCTAGGTATAATATTTGCTTGTATTTACAAACAATTGTATATTGCAAAATCTAAACTGTGACACAGAGAAATACAGGGGAAAACGTCTTAACTACGTTACTCTCTCTTTCTCTCGTTCTTTCCCCCTTCTATCTCTCTCTTCACACATACACAAACACACACTCGCACTCAGACACACGCACTCATACACTCATACACACACAAATACACGCACATGCATATATGCATTTATGGGGCTATGAACAAACGTCGTTCGCCAATACATATATAAATGGATCTCTTAATATTGTATAATTAATTATTTCGCTTTTATTCTTTCCCTTCCCTTTCCCTTTGTTGTTGGTGTTATTGTTATGTCTGTCAAATAAAACATTTCAATAAATACAAGTTGTCGACATTCCTGTCCAAGTGACAACAGATTAGACTGCATTGTGATGACACACAACAGTACAATGCACACAACCTGTCGTCACGTAATTTGCGCGAGCTACACCGGAAGATAATATCTCTCTCTGTCATTGTTGTCCTCGGTACCCCAAGCTCTACGAGATAACTTACACTTCGACACAATCATTCGCTGGTTCTTTCACACAAATTAATTAATGGCTGTTACAATTTGACATTCATTTATCTTAGATTTTCGATGCCAATGAAATAATTTGCATTCATTTTGTAACATGCTATTATTAATAATAAATCTATTATATATACTGTTGTGAAATCAGGTATATATATATATATATATATATATATATATATATATATATATATACATGTATATGTATAAGTATGTATATATATATATATATAATATATATATATATAATATATATATATACATACATACATATATATATATATATATATATATATAATATATATACATACATACTTATACATATACATGTATATATATATATATATATATATATATATATAATATATATATATATATATATATATATACATATATATGTGTGTGTGTATATGCATATATATACATACATACATACTTATACATATATATACATATATATGCTAACACACGCATATTTACACACACAGGCATATATTTTTATATGTGTACATATTCGTATGTATAATTGTACTTGTGCAAGTGTGTGTGCTTGTGTGTGTACACAGATTTGCTTGCAGCATACATTATCATACTACGGGCACAAACTAAGACAGAAGACACAGACAATAAATATATTACAGAAAGGAATTACAAATCATAATAAATGCTTCAAATTTTGGCACAAAGTCAGTATATCTAGGGTGAGGTTTGTTAGTCGATTACATCAACCCCAGTACTTGGTTGGTAATTATTTTATCGACACCAACAGGATTAAAAGCAAAGATATTTACGTAAAGTTCATTGGGCAGTCCATCTAACCCTAGTGACTTGTATCTCCTGCAACCGACAAGGGTGTCCTGAATTTCGGATGGAGTTATTGCCATTCGCAGCGCTCAGCTGTATAGAGACGCGGCAAGCCGTCGAGGTAGGAAGTGAAATTCGCCACCAAAGGATGAAAGGCAAAGTCGACATCGGCAGAATTTGAACTCAGAACATAGACACGGACAAAATGCCACTAAGCATTTTTGTCCGGCGTGCTAACGATTCTGCCACTTCGTCGCCTTAACACCAATAACAACAGCAATAAGAAGAATAAGAGACATGATAATAATTTATATAATTGTTTCATGCAATACCTTTTCCCACCAGTGTTCGGTATATAATTTGGTGTTTACAAATTATCATTAAGTATAGGCTAAGAAGTTTTCAAATGTCAACATGTTAGTAATTATGTGATAAATCGATTTATAGATCGATGATTTTATGATTGTCTGTTTGACTGGTTCCTAGAAATGTTTCTTAAAGCTGTACAAGTCGATTAACTGAACGACGCGGTAACCCTACAAATTGAGTACCAAATTATGTAGCAAAATATCGGTAATAGTTTGTATTTCTTCATTGATATCGGTACAAAGTTCATGTCTATGGTACATAACTTTCACTGTAATTGTTACTTAATCCCATTGATCGAGCAAATCTGTAAGTAAAGACGTTTCCAGCGTAGCTACTCATTTTTATTTTAAGTTATTTTTTATAGTAGGATTATATAATGCATCTAGCACGTTTTATAATCCTATCAGACCTTCCTTTTTTAAGACAGTAGTGTGTGATTTAGAGCAATTCGGAGTACTATTTCTCGGAAGTTTAGTGACCTCAGACACTTCCTCTAATCACTGATTCTCTACAGGCTTAACAAGCACCCATAAATATCTAACGTTTAAAGCAACTCGGAAAATGGAGCACGTGATCAGTGTGATTGTGTGACATCAATAAACAAATAACGAACCGTATCATAAAACGAGTTTGAAATCGAAATGAATATTTATCAGACGCCTACTGTTTATCATAATGGCTGTCAAACCACACTTCTTCATTCGATTCCACTTGAGAGTACATTTAAAAAGATAACTGGAATATTGTTGACGAGTTAGTTGCATTAACTATGAAATCTCAAGATCTGGTAAACAAGCTTGGAAACAATTTGAGTGCAAGTTGACACCATAGTGTTTATTTGTTGATTGGCTTTGCTTGCTATCTGGAAGGGAAATTAGATGAGATTTGATATCACCTAAATAGATTTTCAACAGATATAATGGCCGTTCTAATAGTTTATTAGTATTTTACATTCTAAAAGCTTTCAAATAATATGGTTGACACAGCAAGCATCTTTCATTTGTATTGTCTTCTTTATTTTCTATTTTAAAATATCTTCTGTTTCTCTCCTATCTACTTACAAAAGGACTGACTAAAGTGTGGTGAGGGCAATCCAGAAAAATAACACCACTAAATAAAGACTTGTGAATCAATTGACCTCCTATCAAAAATGTACTGAAACTTGTCTTTGGGAAAGAGATAGAGTTTAAAGTGATGGCTAACAACAATCCCATTAAAAGCAGAAGAGTAATGATGTTCTAATGTGATGACCTAACTTGACATCAGTAGCACATCTTATGTTATTTTGGTAGCAAGATCACTGATCAGATTTTCAGCGAAATAGTGAACTCAGTACTGACAGTAGGCAATTTCCATAAGGTGACAGATAGGACTGAATGGAATCGATTAGTATATTCGGAGAGTTTAGATGAGATGGTGTTCTTCGAGTAGGGTGGTTGTTAGTAGGATTACATCAACGATTCATGTAGCGATCCCAGCAACTATTTATATATATATATTTGTGTATGAGTGTGTGTGTGTGTGTGTATGTGTGTGTGAATGTGTGTGTGTGTGAGTGCGTGTGTGTGTGTGTGTGTGTGTGTGTGTGTGTGTAAGCTTTCTGAAGGGTGTCAGTTGAAGGATTTCGAATGAAGAAGTCCTTGGTACAGCAACCTCTATTAAAACGGAGCTCCAGCAGCCAGCTGGATTTAGGATCGTTTTACCTTTATGCCTGAACCTAACATCCATAAGAGAAAATGCTGCTGTACAGTCCTCTGGTTTCCCCCACATTTCTCACTCAACGTGAAAACCCGCTTGAGAAGGCTTTTCTTCAGATTAATGGAAAGCGTTTAACAAAGGGTCATAAGTATAAGAAATTATTCGATAGATTTAACTGAAAGGTTTCCTTCAGATGGGCACCTAGTACAAAAAAAAATTATGAACGCCCCAAAGTTCTGAGCAAAGGTGGGAACCTCAGTAAAAGTTGATGGTTAACTCACTGTTACGCTAGGATTCAAGAGGAATTTGAAGATGTAGATTTTAATCACAGCCAGATAGGACACCTCCACACAGCCATCGTTAATGTACTTTCATGAGATTTTACCAAACGGGTGAAATGGACGAAATGGTTCACTAGAATACTCTCCTCGCTCACCCAGAAATGGTTAGCAAATTATCACTGCGCCTCTAGTTTGGAAGATGCAAATCAGTTTGTTTTTTTTTAGTGAATTTCAGTATTTTTAGGCTTTTATGAAAATCAGTAGTTAAATAAACCAGTGCACCTATGATAAAAAGGAAAAAGGTAAATTATTGCTCACATATAAGAACTGTATGCATGTCTGTCTGTCTGTCTTTCTGTATGTATGTATGTATGTATGTATGTATGTATGTATGTATGTATGTATGCGTATAGTTGACTTCAAAGGCCCTCCAACACTAGTGAAACTGATGTTGTTAATGTCCCACTTACATCGTAGTAAGTGGACGACAGCAGCAAAGGTGTGCAGGGAAGAAAGTTTTAAGAAGAAAAACTAGTGTGTTGGTTTATACAGGTTCATTAGAGCTGGACATAATGTGGGTGACCAAAGTAGAGGTCAGCGAGAGGAGAGATGTGAAAAGGAACAGAGGCCATTGTAGTAAGGATAGGAAAGGCAAAGGGAAGAAAATAAGTTTGTGGATTAAAGTTGGAGTGTGATTGCTAATCATTGGTCTAGTAGCTTCCTCTCGATGCGTTGCAGGATTTCTATGTGTGTGTGGCTGTAACCCATGTCAAAATTGGGATCAACAGACTACTGTAAATCTCACTTGAGTTTTGTAGATGTAAGTAGTTTCTGTCTCAAAAGAGAAAAACCTATCTTTGTGATAGTGTGGACTTTTATTTGAAG
>NC_043004.1:28260056-28270056 GCF_006345805.1 Octopus sinensis
AGCAGGCTTTAAAAAAATAAGTTCTAGGCTTGATTTGCTCGACTAAAATCCTTCAAGGCAGTGAAGTCAGCATGCATGGCCGCAGTCAAAAATGACTGAAGCAAGTAAAAGATACCATAAAGATGTATCTATATACATACTAGACTATCCGTGACCCGTTGGGTCACCAGGACTGTCTGAGTTTCTCAGCAACGAAGTTTCGTTTCGTGTTTTGTTTTTTCTTTTCCAGGTTATTTCGCATGCATTCTGCGAATGTGACAGCGAAATCACGCTTGAAGGAAAGATTTGGCTGCTATTTCTTGCACGCCCTGCTACCATGTAACAGGTATTTCGGTTCTTTGATCGCAAATACCTGTTACATGGTAGCAGGGCATACTAGAAATAGCAGTCAAATTTTCGGAATTGAGATACGTTGAAGGCACTCCAAAAAATTTTTGTAATGGTATTTCCTTTGGGCGATCTTTCGCTTTGACTCTCAGAACTGTCATCCAGCTCAGCTGGTTTTGTTCGTTAATTTCTGGAAAAATGTTTTTGTTTATTTACTTTTTCTTTAAAATGAAAGAGAGGAGAAAGTGACAGATGTATGAACGTGTATATCAAATAGACGTGTGTATGTGTGTTTATGTGACAGAGAGAGGGAAAGAACCATTTACACATACATGAGAACACACACGTGCACTCATTCTCCCTCTCTTTCTCTCTCTCTCTCTCTCTCTCTCTCTTTCTCTCTCTCTTTCACACACACGTCCATTCCGTATACACGTATGTACATCTTTTATTTTCTCCTCTCTTTCACTTTAAAACAAAAGTAAATAAATAAAAAAATTTTCAGAAATTAACGAACGGAAATTAACGAACAAAAAACCTTTAAAATATTGCCCGTTCGAAGAAAGCTAAAATACAAATACTTACTGTACAAGCAACTTACATTTTTGAAATCACATTAAATTTAAAAGATTTCTAAATTATTAGAATATTGTGTACGGTGCGAGGACTAGAGTGTGTGTATATGTCTGAGATAGCGGACGTGTGCTAGTGTTGATTGACACGCTATGACATTCATTATATGTGTGTGTATTCTGTATGTGTGTCTCTGTGTTGACGTCACGGAAGCCATGTTTTTTTTCGTCAAGATATAACAAACAAAAATTATGTTTAATCGTTTTCATTGATAAATAGAAGTCCAGATACAGCAAAAATGTGATAATTCGGGTATACACAAACATCTCTAGAGTACATATATATATATATTATATATATATATATATATATATATATATATATATACATGCAACGCACACACAGACATTTATATATCTATATCTAGTTATCTAGCTATCTGTATTTATTCACACTCAATATTCAACTTCTGAATATTCAACACTGAATATTCAACTTCTGTCAATTGAAATAAAAGCAAAATATTTATAGACGCATGATTTGATTTCTGTTTATCTGGCTTAAACCCAGTTTGAATACTGCTATGCATGAAACTCTCGGCCCTTGAGTCACTTAGGATCTTCTTCTGATTACACACACACACATACACACACACACATACACACACACACATACACACACACACATACACACACACACATACACACATGCTTTTGCTTGTTTCAGAGCAACTGTAATGTTGTAACGCTGGGAGACTACTGTCGTCCAATTGAAGGGTTTTTGTCGAATAAATCGGCACCGATGCCATTTTTTATTTTAAATTCTGGTACTTATTCTGTTAATCACTTCCCGATTCGGGAAGCATGTCCCCCGCAACTACCGGGGGACGTACTGATTGTCAAACGGTAAGGGGAACAAACACAAACCCAAATACACACACAGATCGAGCTGTAAGTTAAAAGTATGTAATGATCATTATGAATATCTTGTCTTGTATATGTGTGTGTGTGTGTGTGTGTGTGTGTGTGTATCCAAAAAGTGAGGAAATAACACGCAAAACACAGATACAATCATTTCATAGCAAAGCGATGCTTGTTATGTAACTTGTAATATACAGAGAGCCAGCTTAGCTAATCTTCAGGTCTTGTTATTTACAAGTTGTTTACATTGTCGCGTGTAGATGAACAAATGAATCATCAAAGTAGCCACAGCAGGAATAATTCATGTTGTGAATTATGTTACTTCATTTGTTCATATCCACTCGACCTAAGGATTAGCTAAATAGGTTCTATGTATGTTACAAGTTACGTAGTAAATATGGTTTTAGCCATGAAACGATTGTTGTTTCCTATTTTTAAATTTACATTCCTTACATTATCGGAATGTTCACATTTTAGCAACTTTATTTGCTAAGCTGTATCTCATATGCTGGCTGACTGTCTGCTTATCGCAAATTTCTTTGATTTTAATATTAGACGAAGTGTGTATTTTACGATGTTAACAACCGTTTTATCTATGGTGTCCATTTTTTATCATCTATGCTAACAGCATATATGCTCGGAGCTTACTTGGATCCTTATATACATACATTCATACATACATACATGCATTGATATGTGTGTGTGTGTGCATTTGTTTTTCAATTGTCTGAGGACGTGCTTGCTTCGTGCAGGCCCTTATAAGCTGCATCTATTGGTTGTTTCTATTGCGTAACATCATGTGTTGCCGAATTCAGAAAGATACGTGACAACTGGAATAAAGGAGTACCAAGTTATGCCCATGTGGAGGCGTATAGCTTGGTGGTTATGGCGTTAGAATGTAAGATTGTAGGCTTCGATTTCTGGACCGGGCGATGCGTTGTTAACTTGAGCAAAAACACTTCATTTCACGTTGCTCCAGTCCACTCAGTTGGCAAAAATAAGTAATTCTACGACGGACCGGTGTCCCCTTCAGCGGGGATATATATATATATATATATATACCAGAAATATATACGTCAGAGAAACCGAGAAACCGGTCTTATGCTCCTTACGAAGTAGTGTTCACTACAAAGTTATGCCCATGTTCTTTTCTTTTATTATAGGGGTCGATAAAATAAGTACCACTATATATATAGATAGATGCATAAGTGCATATTTGTATATAAAAAATCTCTATATGCACTATTTGCATTATGCGTATACAGCACACATATACGTACATACATAAATATATCTTTGTGTATACATACTTGTGTATGTGCAATCAGATATTGTGTGTCGGTGGATGAATGGAGAGATGTCTGATTGGATGGAGGGATAAAACATGCTTATAGAGAAATACCTTCTCTGTCTCCTGTCAAACGACTAACATACTATCAACATTATAATGTAGTTGTGGAGGCGCAATGGCCCAGTGGTTAGGGCAGCGGACTCGCGGTCGTAGGATCGCAGTTTCGATTCCCAGACCGGGCGTTGTGAGTGTTTATTGAGCGAAAACACCTAAAGCTCCACGAGGCTCCGGCAGGGATGGTGGTGATCCCTGCTGTACTCTTTCACCACAACTTTCTCTCACTCTTACTTCCTGTTTCTGTTGTACCTGTATTTCAAAGGGCCGGCCTTGTCACTCTCTGTGTCACGCTGAATATCCCCGAGAACTACGTTAAGGGTACACGTGTCTGTGGAGTGCTCAGCCACTTACACGTTAATTTCACGAGCAGGCTGTTCCGTTGATCGGATCAACCGGAACCCTCATCGTCGTAACCGACGGAGTGCTTAGAAATAATGTAGTTAAGGAGGTCTGAGTTGGATTACGGAAAGCATAATTGGTAAAATGTACAGTGTAGCTGTTCGTTGACTGTCGTTTAGTATACTACTTAACTGACAAACATTCTCGTCATCGCTAAGTGTGGAGCAAGTATTTTACTCATAAAGGTTATTTATAATCTGATTCTCCTCCAATTATCAAATGTATGTCTTAGATAAAAAGGTCAAAGCTAGCATCTTAAAAAAAAAACAAAACAAATCGCATTCTAGTTTGAAAGTCTTTTGGGTGACTGTGTTTTAGAAACATTACATTTATCTTGTTTGCCGCCAGTTAGCAAGGGAAGTATATAATCGATCAGAGCTCAGAATATGACTGGTACTTATATTATCAACTCTGGTCAGATGGATGTCAAAGTGTACGAGGCCATCATCGGACTGTAATATTGAACTCAGAGAGATAAAAAAATAAATACAGATTGCAAACTGATACGAACTGATATTAATTACAAGTTTGACAAAAATCTGTCAGACTGATGTAAGTAGTCGTCAAAATCAGCCATGATAAATGAGAATAAGGATAGTGGGACATATTTTACAATTGACACAAGAGCAAAATCTTAAACAAATTTTAAATATGTAATGAGAAAGTAGTTGGGGGTCTGGGTCTAATTTTTCTTTTTGAGCAGAAACTACGGAAGATAACTCCGGACGTTTCCCCTAATGCCGAATCCTCAGTCAATGTATAATTAGACTCCATATTATTATCATTGTCATTCTTCTTCTTCTTCTTCTTCTTATTATTATTATTATTATTATTATTATTATTATTATTATTATTATTATTATTATTATTATATTATTATTATTATTAATATTATTATAAAGGCGGTGAGCTGGCGGAATCGTTAGCTAAAAGAGGCTTAACGGCGTTTCGTCGCTAGACGTTCTGAGTTCAAATTACGCCGACGTCGACGATTTTGCCTTCAACTCTTTCAGGGTTGATAAAATAAGTACCAGTCGAACTCTAGGGTTAATGCAAACGATTTACCCACCACCTCAATTTCTGGCCTGGTGCCAAAATTATTATTATTATTATTATTATTCGTAGTAGTAGTAGTAGTAGTTTCATTATATATTTTCTCTCCGTATTCGCGGTTTTTCATTCACTATTGAATTCTGCACATTTACCATTCTCACTGTTTTTCCTTTACACACACACAAACACACACACACACACACACATAAGAACGCACACGCATGCATGCACCCCCACAAACACCCCCAACCACATGCACTCTCTCTCTCTATCTCTGTCTATCTGTCTGTCTCTCTCTCCCTGTCTTCCTTGTTTCTTGTGAGGCTCATGTCTTTTTAAATACAATAATTGCCATGTTTTTCTTATTTCCATATAGTTATAACAGACAGTCCTACGTGTCTTCCAGACACTTCTACTTCCATTAGCCTTTACTATTATCATCATCATCATCATCATCATCATCATCATCATCATCATCATCATCACCATTATTATTATTGTTGTTGTTGTTGTTGTTGTTGTTATTATTATTATTATTATCATCATCATCATCATCACCATTATTATTATTATTGTTATTACTATTATTATTATTATTATTATTATTATTATCATCATCATCACCATTATTATTATTATTATTATTATTTTATTATTATTATGATTATCATCATCATCATCATTATTATTATAATAATAATTATTATTATTATTATTATTATTATTATTGTTATTATTATTATTATTATTATTATTTGTGTCTTTGAAAAACCCAGATAATCTTTTTTTTTATATTATTTATTGCTTCAGAAATTCTATTTCCATTTACTTTTATATTTAGATGATGCAAAACTTTTTGTTTCTTTCCATACATTCTTTATACAATTCAATTTCCACTCATTATATGTGTATGGGTCTATGTACGTATGAAAGCATATAGGGTTTGAATATGCGTGTGTCGTCGTGTACACACGCACACACACACACACACACACTCATTCATTCACAAACACCCACACTCACTCAAGCACAAACACGCACACACACATACATACACGTACATGCGCATGCACACACATGCACGCACGCGTTCGCAAACATTCACGCGTTTTCAAATTACATTCATTTTCTCTGCAACACATTTCGTGTAATATATTTAGAATCTTTTATTTTTTCTATTTTACGCAATCTTTTTAAAAATATTCATGTATTTGTTTCCCCCACTTCCATTAAACTTTAATACATACACGCATACACACACATACTACGCACAAATATATACACACTTACACTCGTGTGTGTGTGTATGTGTGTGTGTGTGTGTGTGTGTGTGTGTGTGTATTGATTATATTTGCCATTAATGAGGTTGTTGTATTATTTATTTTGATTTCATTTTGATTCTGTTTATATATTCTACTTGTTCTAAATTGTAATCACATAAATATAATATACATTTCTTTTGATAGATTTTCAAATACTTCCTGTTTTTTTTTTTATCAACGTCATATCCTCATCAACATGAACGACGTTCCCGTCGTCATCGCCGACATCTTGTTTCTCTTATGTCTTAAATTCTTTTATATCGATCAACATTTCATTGTTTTATTTTTCCAAAATATACGTGTGTGTGTGTGTGTGTGTGTCTACATATGGTTGTGCAACTAAATTTCTTTATATTTGTTTGTCTCTGTTATCTCACTCTGTCTCTCTTTTTATGTATTTTATTTAATTTCAGCTTTATAAATATTTCAAATTCTCTCTCTCTCTCTCTCTCTCTCTCTCTCTCTCTCTCATTCGTTCTCTCTTTTTCTTTCTTTCACGTGCGCTCGCTCCAGCTCTCTGTCTGTCTGTCTCTCTCTCTGTCTCTTTCTCTCTAAACATATATTTCTCTCTGTCTCTGTCTCTTTCTCTTTAAACATATATTTCTCTCTGTCTCTTTCTCTCTAAACATATATTTCTTTCCCTGTCTCTTTCTCTCTAAACATATATTTCTCTCTCTGTCTCTTTCTCTCTAAACATATATTTCTCTCTGTCTCTGTCTCTTTCTCTCTAAAATATATTTCTCTCTAAACATATATTTCTCTCTCCATGGAAATTAATGAGTTACTGTCTACATTCATCTCCCTCTTGATACACGTAGCTATCTTCATGCATTTGCCTTGCTCTTTCACGTTAAAATCAGATCCTTTTTTACGTCTGTCAAACTTGAAGTTACTTAGTCGAGCAAATAATACAACTGAACTGTGCATGTATGTGTGTGCGTGTATGTATGTGAACTGCATTTATATACAGTATATGCGTGTGTCTTTTGTGTGTTCGTGATGCTGTTTTTTTTCTAAATATCTCTCTCACTTTATGTCTCTCGTATTTCAGTTCTATATTTCAAACAATGGACGATATTTTACTTTGCATATTTCTATTTCCTTTGCATCTTTTATTTTCCACTGTGTCTATGTTATAGCTTAAATTATTATTTTTCTTACTATTCAATTCGTTCATTTCTACATATATTTTGTTTTTCAAATAAATGCGTATTAAACTTAATCCATGCTTGAACCAATGTCATTTCACCAGTCTTCCATCATCGACACCTTTCTATTAAAACTACATCCATACCATTCCTTCTTGCACATCAATATCGACTTTCCTCAGTGGCGAAGCCAATGTTCATTTACGTCATATATATATATATATATATATATATATATATATATATACACATGATAGATCATTAGCCACTACACACATTTTTTCCTCTCCTTGTTTTTTTTCTGTGTCCCTTTCTGTAGAAGAGCGTAGGCTCGAAACGTAAAAGACTCTTTCTATTCCTGAGCGTTATACTAATACATCTGTTTGTTTTGTACACTACCTGTCTTCGTCTTTTGTTTTCTTCGTAAACTCTCCCTATATATATATATTATATATATATATATATATATACATATATATATATATATTATATATATATATATATATATATATATAATATATATATATATATATATATATATATATATATATATATATATATATATATATATCACAGTACAGAAGCGTGATAAACTTCCTTAACGTTTCCCATTATTATTATTTTTTTTCTTGTCCATAAAGTATTTCAACAAATACAGACGCTCATTTAGTCTTTCATGAGAAAGACACTTTATTTCAGTTTACTCCACTCCACTCAGCTGGCGAAAATGAGTTGTTCCTGTAATTCAAAGGGCCGGAATAGAAAACGTCTTTTACGTTTCGAACCTACGCTCTTCTACAGAAAGGTACACAGAAAAAAACAAGAAGATAAAAAAAGGAGAGAGAAAAAATGTGTGTAGTGGCTAACGATCTATCATGACGACGTACATGAACACATACACTCTATCATATGTTGAGCCAATCGAGATATCCAACAAATATAAAGCCACCGTCCTTCTGAAAATACTTCTGCAAGTTCTCTTACTGTCTATACTTTTATTATAGTACTTTATTTTAAATTACTTTTTTGCAATGAAAACTATCCGGCATTGAAACCCCACCTATCACCATCACTACTTTATTATTTAAAGATCACTTGCTGGCGTGCAACAACGCTGTCAGGTTGGCAATATAGTGACTTAACAATCAAAAGACACACGAGTTAGCTGTTTTGTCTTTGTCAAATGTCAACCTACGTTTAACAGGTTATGAATGTCAGATCCATTTATTTAACAAGTTTAATGGTTTCATTCTTAGTTTAGTCGTCCATTTTAACCTAGTCTACCAATAATGTTAACCTGCTGAACTAATTAAGTTTAAGTTTTAACCTTATGAACTAATAATTGCGAATATTTCAATGGTCAGTAGAAACCGCTGCTTTCCGAAAAACTGTCATTTTAAATATCTTCAGAGTGTTTTTACTTCGTTTGTTTGATTTATGAATTTGCTGTCCATTGTTGTACTTTGCCTACAACCAAGCATCATATATTCCTTTCTATGTAAGTTAATTTGAGGCATATATCCGTATTTGTTGAAACTATGTCCCTTATTCTTTGAAACATTCTAACAGATAACACTAAGTTTTTGATTCTTTCAACAACCAAGAGAGAATATTAAGGAATTAAAAGTTTACTGCACATGTTATTCCGTACATCAGCTTTTGGCTTAAATGAACTTAACGCCGTTGGCCTCCTTGAGCTATTTTCCTTAGCACTTGAAACTTCCATCATTTTACTGCTTACTAGACACAAAGTTCAATTTAGACAAACAATACGTCGTAAAAATGTTATTTCTTGTCACAATAGTTTCTGAGATATTCAGTTCTGCTATTATTTAATTTCCTTACCCATCTACATTCTAGTCTGTAATTCCTTAACTGCTTTTAGTTTAAAGTGCATACATATATACATACATATATATAGGGAAGAATTCACAAAAAAACAAAAAACAAAAGACGAAGGCAGGTGGTGTAGACAACAAACAGATGTATTAGTTTAACGCTCGGGAAGTGAAAAAGTCTTAACGTTTCGATCCTACGCTCTTCCACAGAAAGGAACATAGAAGGAAACAAGGAGAGAAAATAAAGAATGTGTAGTGGCTAGCGATTTCTCTCGCTCTCTCTCTCCATATATATATATATATATATATACATACACACGCGCACCCACGCACGCACACACACACACATATACACACACACACACACCACACACACACACACACACACACACATATATATATATATATATATATATATATATATAATATATATATATACCTACATCTTTAAATAATGCCATTTCTCTCTCCGTAGTGCTGATTCAGTGTATATTTGTATATCCTCTGTAATCTATGTATATTTCTCATTCACAGTTTGGTAATAATTGCTTTGAAATATTAAACTTATTTTATAAGTTTTATCATCAACTCAATAGGTGCTCTCTTTACTTCTAATACTGATTTATTTTTAGGTTCCAAATATTATATGATTTGCCCGCTACCAACATATTACTTTCAAGAATTGATGATTTCAACAGATCTGTCGTTGATGGTTATTCCTCTACGTTTCTGACGCAGATGAAGGTTTTTCATAGTCCGGTTTTAAAAACTTGTTCTATTCAATTCGAAAAATGGTTTTAATTCTGTATCACCTCTTCTCGTTCCATCTTCTAATGCTCTCATAGTTACCCTCTTCCAATTGTTTCGCGTTTATTTACTATTTCAAGCCTTTGAACACTCTGTATTCATCACTGTTTGCTATTGAATTTATAGTTGTTGTATCAAGTGCCTATTCTCTTTCATGGACAGAAATTAAGTTGCGTAATTTTCACGTACCTCCAAATCTGTGATG
>NC_043004.1:28275056-28295056 GCF_006345805.1 Octopus sinensis
ATTACAACAGTAAATCATACCATTCTGTCTAGTAGGCGCCATGGTACATGATAGCATAATGTCATTGGTTACCCTGCTAAATCATATCTGTCATTTGATGCTCTCTTAGAACATATTGTGCCATTCTGCATTATACTATAACGTGGCATTTGGTATAATATCAGTCCATATAAGATAACATACAAGATAACACCACCATAGCAATCTATTATGATGATGTTATTTAAGACGATAATAAATAGTGTGTGAAGGCACCTAATAAATAAAATTATGAGCCTAGAGTATCCGGAATGCGTTAGCATGATAGCTAAATTGATATTTTCTTCTGGTGAGGTTTTCCTAAGCATTATCTTTACCACGGTAACTATATTAATGCATGAAATTGAGTGCACATTTCTCCTTCTCACAACCTGGCTAGCTTTTCTGTAGCTTCTTCCCTAACAAACAGAGAGTATATGAATCCCATTGCTATACATGCTCGATCATGCATAGTATTCAATTGATGTTAAATGTGTTCTCTCCCAGTCGAAAACCAGTGAACTGACGAAATGTAAATAGACAACAGAAAATGATGCTACCACCAACGATAAAAATGGCTGAATTTGTTTTTTCAGAGAAAAAAAAAAGCTGGGGTAAGAAAGAAAATAAAAGAAGACGTAAAACAGGAGATTCAACTGCATATAGTGACATTTTAACGGTGTCAAATAATTTTGTTATTTTGGGAGCTGATTTTAAAATAAGTTTGCCATAAAAGAATTTTTTTCTCTCCAACTGATCTGAAAGGTTGTGAAAATGGAAACTCTATTTTTAAGAATTTGCTGAGAAACTTAGGAACTTATTACGTAGACTGTAATAGATATGCCATAAGAGATATATGCCTATTAGGCTACACGAATTTAGAATATATTGTAAAATACCTATTAGTGTTGAGTATGTAATAAGTTATTACTAGCCTGATAAATAGTTAGTCCTCAAACGGTAGCGGTTTGCTCTTCAAGGCATAATTCCTTATGTAGGTGTAAAATTCAGGATTTCATGAGTATATTCTGTAGTTTACAATTTATGTTTAGTTTTAATTTCCTCATTCTAGAATATTAATTCAAATGAGTAGGTTAGAACTTATTTATAACTGCAAAATTGTTGTGTTAATAATTTCGTTTTATAACCTTATGATTCCGAGTTCGATCGCACTGCGTGTCAGCTTGGGCAAGTGTTATCAATTATAGCATTCGGGTAGTCAATATCTTAAAAGAGACATACAGTAAAGTGGAACTGTACGGATTTTACCCGTATGTACACCTACATATATGTGTGAGTGCATGTGCATGTAAACAACAGTCATTTATGTACAATACAACGAAAATTAGAAGAACTGAGATAAATTTAAATACTATAAGGCCCCACTGTGAGTTAAATACGAATCTAAACATTTTTATATGCTATTGATATGCGGGGAGAGAGGGGACGATTTTCCTGATTTGTTGACTACTCTTCACAGAAATATACCCGACTTCCTTCTCCAGTCAGTGGCAGAGATTAGATACATATAAAATGGTCATGCATTAAGCTAGCTTCAGAGCCTAATAGCAAATTAGGCAATCCATTGCGTAGATATAAAAACAGGACGGTGTTTTATCGCACTACTTTAGATTCCGTGTAGATTTTTGTAATTTTTTGAAATTTAATTCATCTATGTGTATATACTGTATAACTTCTTTCACCCCATTTCTTCTCATTCTTTGCATAAACTATCTTTCGGGGTCGATGAAATAGATACCAGTTACGCACTGGGGTCGATATAATCGTCTAGCCCCCCCCCCCCCCCGCTTCCCCCAAAATTTTCAAGGCCTTGTGCCTCGAGTAGAAAATAATAATAATAATAATAATAATTATTATTATTATTATTATTATTATTATTATTATTATTATTATTATTATTATTATTATTATTATTATTATTATTTTATATTTGACTTTTACTTTGCATTTGTACAAGTTGACTCCAAGAGACCTCAAGAGACAAGTTAGAAGTTCATGTTGGTGTTATGCCTAGGGTGCCATATATTTGGTTTTGTACATAGTGTTGTTCTAGAGAATGTTTAAGAAATCGTAAGAAAATTGTTTGTTTTGGGCAGAAGAAAAAACTCATAGAATATCTTCAGACTTAGACTCCTTAGAGGATCAAAAATAGGAGGGTGTCAAGGTAGAGGATTTAAGATCTGCTCTCAGGAGGTCAAACAAATGGAAGTCTCCAGGAAAGGATAAAATTCGTAACTTCTGGTTGACCTCCTTCCCAGAGAGCCATGAACTACTAACAAAACTTTACAACGATACTTTGCAACATACAAGTATGATCCCCTCTTGGCTAGTTAATGGTTTAACATTCCTCATTTCAAAAAATGCAGAAACAAATGAACCAAAAAATGATCGACTCATAACCTGCTTAACAACAATGTATAAAATGCTAACATCTATCCTGACTGAATATACTTATAATATTTTTAATAGAAAGTAGAATATTCCCTAATGAGCAAAAAGGATGTAAACGTGAATCTTATGCAGTTCTATATTTAAGAGATGAGGAATTACGTACATTATTTACATTATTTACATTCGACGGATATTTGTCCTCATCTTGTTTGTTGTTAACACAATGTTTCGGCTGATATACCCTCCAGGTGTCTTGGGGAAGTTCCGAACCTGGGTTCTTATTCCTAAGGTATTTTTGTTGCTGTTATTATTATTATTATTATTATTCAGGTCAGTGCGTTGAATCGAACTCGGAATCTTGGGGTTAGTAGCCCGCGCTCTTAACCACTACGCCATATGCGTGGGCAATTATGGAGTGAATTTTAGGGCTTATAAATCTAATATTCTCCTATCCTTCCTTAATACCGGTTCCCATATGCTGCTCATATCTACACTCGGTCTGCTTAGGAGGTTGTTGTTTTTTGTCTTGCAGTGTAGATGGAAAATACACAGGAGTATTCAATCATTAGTCACGTCATAGACGAAACTTAGATAATAATTTTCTTTAAATGTGCGCAGTACTTAGCAAGACTGCTTTATGCATGATACCGGTTTTCCGTAGTATTCCCAACCACATTACGAAATCTTGAAGTTTCAGTGGCTTCTACCCTAATGCCTTAATCACAACTGGTATCACAGGAATTCAAAATAGTCTTAACATTTTCACTCTCAATTCGGAGTACTTGGTGATATTTTCAACCTCTTTATTCGCAGCATACATGTCATTTGGCATGGCTACGTCAATGACCTGACAGTACTTGTCTTTCTTGTTCAATACGACCATATCCGGTGGGCGATGCTCAATTACTCTATCAGTCGGAAAATCATAATCCGAGAAATTTCGACCGTTTCCCATCTTCCTGCATTGCTTTACGAGCCAAAAGCTCATACCAATTCTTTGTTATTTTGTATTGGTATTTACGATATAAAAGCCAATGAAGATACAAACGGAGGATGTTTATTAGTGCCCAGGCTCACATAACATAACAAATAGGAATACAGAATCGTCAAGATAAAGTCTTATGTTTAGCCAACGCAGTCTCAGACTTTGAGTTGAATCAGCTTTTGTTGAGGCAAAACTTCAAACAAGAAATAATAGTTACTGAGGTACGTGGAGTAGAGGGATCGAAATCACTGGGGCAACAACCTACATAATTTACAGTATTTATACATTTCCCATCTTTAAACAAGGAATATATCAGATTCACTGTTAACGGTGTGATACTAATTTCTTTTGTCAATAGTTTTGTGTGATGTAAAATTCGTAGTTAGAAATTAATCAGACATTTTTATCAGAATGTGTGACTAAACTCTGCAGAATGGACCGAATAATAATTCGAGTAGACTAAAACAAAAAGGTGAAGGCACTTTTGAGAAGTCGGCTGAGCTTTTCTTCAGGTTCTTCTACAACAGTGGAGGCACATGGCCTAGTGGTTAGAAGAGTGGACTCGCGGTCGAGGGGTCACGGGTTTGAATCTCAGGCTAGGCGATGTATATGTGAAACATCTAAGCTCCACGCGGCTCCGACAGAAGGTAGACTCTTTCGTTGCAACTTTCTCTCACTCTTTCCTCCTGTATCTAGCAACTCACCTGCGACGGACCGGTATCCCGTCCAGGTGGCAACCTATATGCCAATGAAACTAGGAAACCGGCCCTTATGAGCCAGGCATGGCTCGAGAAGGAACAAACAACATCAATTTCTACAATAACTACCGTGGTTAAAACACAAGGTCATTTAATACAGCGAGATTAATTGTATGGTCATTAGACATGTGCAGCACACAATACTCTAATACATACATATATACATACATACATACCCTGTTGTTGATGCTGAAATCTAATGAAGGGGCCTTGGATCTACGTTACAAACCGGTTCTTTCTCTATTGGCAAGAAATCTTGAAATAAACTGAATGACATACATACATACACACACACACACACACACACACACACACACATACACACACACACACACATATATATATATATATATATATATATATACATATATATATTTATATATATATATATATATATATATATATTTATATATATATATATATATAACTAAATCGGTGTAGCTTCCTTCTGACGATGGGCTTTTACGCTTGAAATATTGTTTTTTTGTAAAACTTACTGCATTTTTAGAAGCGTTCTATATTTTCCTTTTCCTTTTTCTTGCTCCCCCTTCTCTCTCTGCATATATATATATATATATATATATATATATATATATATGCGTGTGTGTGTCTGTGTCTGCATACATAAATATATATAAACATACATTTATATATACATATATATTATGTAGATATGTACATACACACACACAAACGCATACATATGCAGTATCTCAGAGAAGTGTGTACAGCCCTAAAAAATTTCAGTAAAATTGCCATTACCCTGATAATATCGAAGGAAATCAGACGAAATTTATACTGAATAAAATATATTATGCATGCAAACGTTATACAAATTTGGAACACAGAACAATAAACATTTTCAAAGATATGAACGAAATGTTAATTTTCAAATGATACAAAAATATTTATACCCGAAAGGAAATTTGCTATATTCAATATTTTATCTTTTTTTTTTTTTTTTTACTGAATTCAGATATTGCTGATAATTTCAATTCTAATAAATTATTTCTTCTGACATTTTTGCACCGGTCGTTGCTATTGCATCTGCAGGAACTTTGATTTATACACCGTGGTGAAAATCTTCATTGTGATTAAAATGGCATCGAAAGGGAAAGAATTGTCTGAAAATTTGAAGAAAATTATTTTTAATTTGCACAGTTTGGATCGGTATAAAGCCTCTGCCACCTTGTTTTCGTTTTCGGTAGAGTCGGTCTACTTCACTGTTGATATGGAAATTATGTGTATCTTACAGGTTTTCAAATCAATGGCTCGGATTCCATCAAGCGTCCGGTCAAGTAGCCCATATGTTGGTATGAGTACTGGCACTGCAAACACATTGTGGGTCACTGTTTTATTGAATGCAGGTAGTGAGATCCTGGTTCAGCAGTTCCAAAGTTTTTGAGAGTCTGAAGCAACGTCTTACCTACTATTGTTCCCAAGTCTACCCGGAGTTGACCCGGAGCAGAAACACCTGTCAGGGTTCCAGCTATTGTTTAATTAGAATAACTCTAAAACCACCGGGAGCGAGAGACCCCTAGCTGTTGTAAAACCCGCGACTTCACATCACTACAGGTCATTATGCTTTGGCTTGTCACTAATTACTAATGACGGAGACTTAAAGAGATTATAATCCTATGATGCCATTGTGTGGTGACCCCGTTTGCTAACCCATCTATTGAAAACCCTTTTCAGAAACAACGTAACTCTTAGCCGCCTGAACGTACTAGCAGGGATGGTTGAGTTGGTGTGTGCTTATTTCTGCTAGTGATGGACGTAGTTGAAATGTTTTATATTGCTTATGACAGCCCTTTATTGTTTCTTCGCGACTGAAGATAGTTCTGTTCAAAGTTATTCCAGATTTGGCCGAATTGTTTTTTATTCGACATATCTAGAGTTGCCTCGTCCGACCTATCATTTCTTTTCGAAATGGTAGTGTGTGGTTTAAGGCTGTTATTCACAGAAATCGAGCGGTCGAGAAGATACTTTCTCGTTGACATCTGTAATCTATATATCCTACCACCACCACCACCGCCACAACCAAAATCAGCAGCATCATCACCACCATTACCGCCCCTCCCTGTACCACGCACACACACACACATCATCACCCCCACCCCATCCAGCACTATTACATCCTCCATTCCCGCATCTCCACCCCCCCTCTACTACTACTACTACTACTACTACTACTACTACTACTACTACTACTACCACTACTATTGTTATCTCACGATCACTAATGTCAACATGTATGTTGCTACCCTTGCCTGTCCAAGATCACTTCCTCTTTCTGGTAGGACGGAAACCTCCATTTGATATTGCTTTAGTAGCTATAAATAGCTGTCAAGCTGAATATTTAAAATTCCTCGACAAGAAGAGATTCTATTTCCGAGTCGTTTCTCTTTTTCTCTCTAATTCTATTATTTTCTCCAGTAGAAGAAACTACTATTGACATGTTATCTCTGTTCCTTTAAGCCATAATTATTAGAAGAACGTCTTTTTTTTGTTCATGGAAGAAGGAAAGCAACTCTAACCTTTAGAGCATTTTAGAGCGATAGATGGAAGCGAGGGAAGAAGTTTGACTTAGGCCAGATATCTAACTCGAATAATGTCCACTGAAAAAGAAAACTAGAAAACTAGAGAAGAGATCATGGTGGGGGTGTTGGTGGTGGATGCTGCTGTTATTAATTTTTAGCCTCCAAGAACCGGAACGGTACTGGCAATGGGTTCCTGTACAGTTTCTGAATACAATTATCAACGATAAGTCTTTGGTTGATATGATACTTCTTCAAGGAAGAAGACCATGTTTTCAATCTATATAACCAAAAATGGTTTTCTATATACGATTACATCTTTTAGCTAGGCATAATGCATCTTGGACGTCACTATGCAATCTACACTTTATTTAGAGAAGGGAGTAATTTGAGGAAGATTTGATTATTGTTAATAGTTAGTCGATTGACTATGTAGAGGTTAATTTGTCATAACAAATACTACCGCGTGGCACAAGTTCTCATTAGATGAAAAGTAAAGTGGTAAAGTTGACTTCGGCATGATTTGTGTATAGCAATGTTAATGAAATATCGCATAGAATTTTCTCTGATCTACTAATTTTGCTAAACATTGACCACGAATTAAAAAGATATGTAACGTTGCTGTTACCGTAAGAGGAAGCCAATCGATTCTAGTTAAGAAAAATAGAAAAAATTAAGAGACCCCATAAAAAAAAAAACTGTCGGAAATTTTTAGAAAGTGTTGGATGAAGCTTCCTTTAATAAAATATTACCACTCAGTCATAAGACGAGTTAGATTAGAGGTGAAGTGGAGGGAGCTGGATAAGTGTGTAGGGAGGAGACAAATAGGAAGATGTAGAGATAAAATAACATTACCAAATAATAAGAACAGAAATGTAACGCGGAGAAAGTTTGCAATAAAATTTGATAGAGGTAAACATTAGGATAAAAGACATAAAAAAAAAGCGTGAAAAGAGCGTAAAAGAGCAACTGTAAGACAGTGAAATAATAGGGGGCCGCAATTTATTCATACGCAGCATCTTTCAGAGCTTGTCGCTATTTCAGCTCTCAGCCAAATTGAAAACTTAACAATTTTGAACTGGATTGGCCCCTAGCTACATTTTGGCATAAAAAAAAAAATTGAGATTTGGTCCAGTAGAAAAAAGTTTCGATTAAGATTTGTGGCAACGTTTTGGAGAGTAAGTAACGTCTCAAATCAGGTTTAGATCTAAATAGCCTTTTTATCTTAAAAGGAAAATATATGTATCTTAACTTCAATGATAGAAGAAAGCATGAGGAATTTCATAGTTTTGGTCTTATCCTTTCAGGGTCGATCAGATAAGTTCCAGTTACGCACTGGGGTCGATGTAATCGACTTAATCCCTTTGTCTGTCCTTGTATGCCCCCTCTAAGTTTAGCCCCTTAAGGGTAATAAATAAATAAATATAAGGGAGTGATTAATCAATTAAATCGACCCCAGTACTTGACAAGTATTTTAATTTATCCACACCAGTAATTGCCTGCTACTTAATTATCGGCGCTAGTACTTGTTTGGTACTTTATTTTCATGACTTCCAGTGCTTGATTTGTACTTCATCTTATCGACCCAAGAACTAGAATGGTATTTTATTTTGTCGTCTCAGGATAGATGAAAAGAGATATTGATCATGGTAGTATCTGAACTCAGAGTGTAAAGACTTCCCACTAAAGACCGTAAGGCATTTTGTCCGACGCTCTAACGTTTCTCTTAAATAATTTTTTCCTTATCATTGACACAAGAAAGGTTGATATACGGCCAAGTTGCAAAAAGTATAATCGAACGAATGAAATCTTGGTTGCAATCGCTTTGTAATATAGGAGCGTACTGTTTAAAAAGCTGTCCCTTTTCCCTTCTTGCACTCTTTACACTGAATTAAGTTCTATTTAAGCTGATCCGGAAGCTGGTTATGGCTCTTTAATTGCTAGGGGAGTGAAAGGCAAGCAGTATCTAGCTCGGGGCTCTTCGTTGAACTCCCTGCTACCATTATAAATTAGGTATCGACCATGGAACCAGCTGCGCAGACAATTGATGCGACGGCCTTAGCTTCCTGCAAATTTAAGGTCACTTAAAGACTTTTTGTTATATAATATATTTTTTCCAGGACGATAGGTGTTTGTGAGGGGGGACGGGATAATCCACCTCCTCTCTTTCACTCTCTTTATCCTGTTCTTCAAGAACTTTATATTTTTCAATAATACTCCCTCTTGATCTTATGCTATGCATTTCTCACATTGCACACACACAAATACACACAAGCACACAAGCACACACATACACACACATACATAGTGTCGTAATATGAGTGCGCACATATCTATGTATGTGTATATATGTATATATACATATGTATGTTTATAATATATATATATATATATATATACCCCACACTCCACACGCACACACTCATACACACACTGACTGAGTATCCCGTCGTTACTGGGCAATTCTCACAATAGAATGCCTTAACAGACTTTCGGAATAACACGCAAACATTGTCTGGATTTTCTCCGTTTCGACGGGGACTTTTCAAACTTTTTCCCCACACCTTTGCCATTGATGAAGTGAAGCATTTTATGAAAAGGTTTTTGAAAATTAATAATTCCTCCACTTCTAGACCGATTTTGTCCTTTTCTTTTTCTTTCTTTCTTTCTTTTTTTTTTTTTTTTTTTGTACTATGCACTGAGAGACGATTATACGGTTCAAAAACAAAAATTTGGAAACTTATGATTTTTTTCAAACTTACCTTCTTCGGTCAGAAACGATTTTGACTAATTTCTTTCTTTCTTTCCTTCCTTCCTTCTTTCTTTCTTTCTTCTTGTACTACACACTTAAAAACAATGGGAGAAGCCTTGAACGTTAAAAAAAAAAAAAAAAGAAATTTTTGGAAAATCGGCGATCCCCTTTGCACTTCGTTTGTTTTCAAAAAGCAAATGAAACAATAGCGAAAATTCTATAATTTCTTCATTACACCTAGCCCCAACCTCATAGATAAAAAAATTTCGGCATTTTTTCGAAAAAATTTTAACAGTCTGAATTGGCAATTTGTTTGTATTTATAATTTCAAAATAATTTTCAGATAAAAGGATGTGTTTTATGGGTGAATCAGCTGTTATTTTTAGCATATCTTTCTCACTCTGACAGTATTGATGTTTTTCAATAGTTTTCTCTCCATAAGGCGAGCTGGCAGAAATTTACCACGCCGGGCGAAATGCTTAGTGGTATTTCGTCTGCCGCTACGTTCTGAGTTCAAATTCCGCCGAGGTCGACTTTGCCTTTCATCCTTTCGGGGTCGATTAAATAAGTACCAGTTACGGATTGGGGTCGATATAATCGACTTAATCCGTTTGTCTGTCTTTGTTTGTCCTCTCTGTGTTTAGCCCCTTGTGGGTAGTAAAGAAATAGGTATTTCGTCTGCCCTTACGTTCTGATTTCAAATTTCACCGAGGTCGACTTTGCCCTTCATCCTTTCGGGGTCGATAAATTAAGTACTTGTTGCGTACTGGGGTCGATCTAATCGACTGGCCCCTCCCCCAAAATTGCGGGCCCTGTGCCTAGAGTAGAAAGCATTATATTTTTCTCCCCACAAACACACTCTATGGAGTGATAATGCTGGAATAACGGTTTTATTTAGCTCAAATTTGGTCAGTTGCTGGGATTTAAGCAACAACAGAAAAGTTGAAATTCAAATCTTTAACGACTACTGTACATGTCTCTGTGTCCGTTTGTGTGTGTGTGTGTGTGTGTGTGTAAGAAAAAACATTTACTAACAGAAAAGTTTGCTATTAAATTATCTTTAACATATTTTAAAATCATTCTATCACCCTAAAGAAATTCCTTACGCTCATACATACACATACACACACGCACACATACAGTCAGTGTGAGCGATATACATCTACGGCGAGTGAGACAAAGTATGGTAAATATATATAGAAAGGGGAAAAGTTTAACACGAGGAAAGCGGAAAATGCAAAAGAGACAGACAGAGAGAGCTTGCCTGTTGCTGTCACAGATTAAAAAAATTTTAAATTAAGTGAATACACTAATGTACTTTTCACGCTGAATAAGATTTAGTGATTCATCTATTTCAGAAAAATTTTAGAAAAATGCAGCAGAGGTTTACACTTTGATAAGAAAACAGGATTTGGAAGCTACCATTTCGTGAGTGACAGCTGTGAAAGTAAGCATTACGAGACGAAGTTTTAAATAAAATGAAAGAAATTGTCTCATACGAAGAAATAGGGAGAATGGGAGAGACAGCATGTTTGAGAGATAATAAATATACAAAGATAGAGATACAAAGATAGCGATACAAATATAAAAGTGTGGTAAATATATGTAGAGAGGAGAAGGCGTAAAAGAGAGAGTGTGTGTGCTAGTGATAGAGAGTGAGAAGTTTGTGTTGAGTTATTGCTCGCAGAAAATTACATATTTTGATTATTATTTACGGACAGCCTTCACTTCGGGTCGCAAATTTCCCAAATCAAACTTGTTTTCTTTTTTTTGTCTTTTTTTTCTTTTCTTTTTTTTTGTGGAAGCACCGTTTCAGGAATTCGCATACACGCTCAATTATATGTGTGTGTGTGTGTGTGTGCGCGCGCGTGTGTATATGTATATATATATATATATATATATATATACATACATACATACATACATACATACATACATACATACATACACACACATATATATATATATATATATGTGTATATATATATATATATCACGTGATCACGTGACCGACCAGACCATCAGATGTTGTTACACATCGCTGGTCACAATGCGTTCGCATTGTTTTAGCCTTCGAATGACGCCACCCCGTTTGTGTGTGTGTGTTTTAAAGCATCATCTTGATATGAAATAAATTTTGGGATCGAGCCCCACCCTATCCCAGTTTGTCGATTAAATACCAAAAAACTAAAAAGAATAAAAAAAAAACGTAGGTATTAAAAGCCAACACGGTTCGATATCCATGGTGCCTCCACAACCTTGCCTGTTATGAGACTCATCACAAATATCTTTTTGTAACCTTTATCTCAAAGAATCCATATTGCTTTTCCTGCACCCAACTGCCCTTTTCACTCTCTCACCCTCTCTCTCTCTCCCTCTCCCTATCTCTCTCTCTTCTCTTTCTTTCTCCTTCATCTTCCTTTCTCTTTCTCTTTCTCTTTGTTTCTTCACCCCTATCTCTGAAACTTAGTTTCTGTCCTTTAATACTTCAGAATATTTGTTTGTGTTTTTTCCTCGTCATTTTTCTTTTATATTTCTCCCCCATTCCGCCCCCAGTGACCATGCTGCGACAGGCGTACTTCGTTATAAAGAACTTAATTATTACTCTGACGTAGCTATTACGTAGTTCAGTTTTATTGGTCTGCTTCGTTTCTTTTTATAATGGGCAGTCATTCAGACAATTGAAATGACTTGATGACCTTTTTCCCCTTCCCTTCCTCACACATTACATTCTCTATTCTCTTAGCCCCTATTAGCCAGTATTATAGAAATCACAAAGTATTTATTTGCTCGCTTATTTATTGAATCCCTTATACAATCATGTTTCATTGTTCTTTTTCTTAAACTAAAATATGTCTCCTATTTACACCACTTCTTTTTCTCCCGCTCCCATTTCATTTTTTCTTCTTGCTCGGCATTTTTAGAATCTTTTAACTATCACACACGCGCGCAAGCACACATACATCCACTTTATATCTTTTGTCTTCTCTTTCTCTTTCATTCTTCACATCCCAACCATTGCTCTCCTTTCCCTCTCATTCTTCCTCTCTTCTTGAACCCCTATTATATCTCGTTTCTTGTAAGTCATATATCTCCCACTTGGCTCTCTTTCACTTCTCTCTCTCCTCTCTCTCTCTCTCTCTCTCAGTTCTTCTAACCTCGTTTCTCTCTTTCTTCTGTTTTATCTGTATCCTTGCTTTTCTTAATTACTTCATGAAAAAACCCAAAAGGTTAGTGTTATTGTTGGCCATATATTATTATTTGATGGTCAATGTAGCCAGTGTTTCTGTAGTATTCATTTGTTTATGGGGACGATCTCCCTCGGAGACAAAATAGTGAAGTGAAAAGGATGGGCTGAGATTTCTAGTCCTACTGCCGGTTATTTTCCTTCGTTTACGACCTCGTGCCTAATAACTTTGAACATGGAAACAACTTAACAGTTTTAAATCTATTGCCCTTTAGAAATGATACCTTTATGTGTCTGTCAGGAATAAAACTTTTATTTGTTGCGAGGTCAGTAGAGATGGGTAAAACATCGCTAATAAAAATAGTGATGGAGGGTACGTAAGGCATTCCACTGATTTTAGCTCACGGAGGCAGAATGCCTTATAGTGTCTAGTCCCACAGTCTCAGCTTTTGTATGCCGGGCTTTGGCATCTCGCTTGTTTTAATTATAATTTCCATCAGTGGGAATGGTAAAATACTCTATTAGATGCTTTCCATTCAATACAAAATATATACTGAAGAAGTATACCATGAATAATGTGAAACTGAGCCGAAACAACGCTTTTGGTTTGGGCACTTTGTTACAAACCAAATTAGAGTTTCTGGACACGAACGTCTGGACTTTATCGCACAATGCACTAACTTAAACCACTTTGTTTCTCTATGTTCCTTTCAATTCATCTTAGATATGCTGTTTTATGATGTGTTGTTGATTTTTAGTTCTAATGTAAACATATAAGGCGAGATATATAATTCTTCCGTGACTATCCTGTCTATACTTCAGATAATTTATTTAGTACAATAGTATTTAATATATCCTTTCTTTGTAAGAGAGTAGAGGGTTATTTTGAGGAATAATCTGCTATAATTTCATTAGGTTGGGCGACAATGCTCAACTTCATGTTCAATACTTTGAGTTTTCGCTGTTCGAAGTTTGTCTGGATCGATTTACGTTGGTATCCTTCTGAAATCGAAAAGGAACAAGAAGTAACCAGTTTTGATTGGATAAATTGATAAAGGACTGAGTGTGGTCGACAAAGGTGTGATTGTAATTAGTAAACTGCAATTTATGAACTGAAATATTCATTTGTTTAATGTTGTGTATTTTTGTTCCAGTCAATTTACTTGAGATCGAAGTTAAAGAAACCTAATACAATCCGAAAAGATTTTCAAGAGGATTAATGCCAAAAATAAAGCTAAATATCTTATAATCTATATCGAGTTGCATACTGAATCAGTTTCACAGCAATGCCGGACAGTTAGTGGTCTGGAGTAAAGTCAACTCTTTACATATTCCGTTCATGGCCCCGCCACCTCTGATGTTTACCCAAGTAGCATAGTTTCTTCCACGAATTCTTCCATGACTAAAATGTCTTACAAACAGCTCATAAACGCTATTCTTCCTCTCAATACTTAGCTATAGAAATTGGAAAAATCAAATGAAAATAATAAAACGGGAAACAAATGACTGAGGCCTTGAATCTCTTGGAAGATGCACAAAATAACCTGAATAATTACTTCTTTCAGACAACAGCATTTAAGGTCTTTTATATATAACAGCAACCGAGAGTACATCCAGAACTTTAGTCGCCTATTAAATTTGCGAAATTGGATCTTTCTGTTAATTCAGCCCGGGTCCTGCTATCGATATCTATGATCAACACTACCGATATCTGTGAGCAACACCATCGATACCTGTGATCAATGCATCGATATCTGTGATCAATACATCGATATCTATGATCACTAACATTGATATCTATAAACAATACCAACGATATTTATATTCAATACCATCGATACCTTTCATTCAATACTATCGATGTTTATGAATAATACAATCAATAATTATGATTAATTGCTTCGATATTTATGATCAATACCATCGATATCAATTATCAATATCATCGGAATCTGTGATTAGCATTATCGATATCTGTATCATTGCCATCGATATCTATAATCAATGCCATAGATATATGTAATAAATATCATCGATATCTATGATGATAACCGATACCTATGATCAGTACCTCAATATCTATGATCAATATCGTTGATATCTATGATCAACCTCATTGATATCAGTGACTATTGAAACATCCTCTACACGCTCGATCTCTAAGAACTAGCAAATTTCCACAAATCTGTTCCAGCCAGTTACTAAGCCCAATGGTATCGCCTGCCCTCCTCACCGCAAACATTGTTGCCAATAATGCCAAATTTATACTCATTTATTAAAAGAGCGGATTGGCAAGATCTCAGAGAGTCGGGAAAATGTTTTATGGTATTTCCATCACGTATTTCTGTTCTGGTTTCAAGTTTCGGCGATATCAACGGTTTTATCGACCTCGGCTTCATGAAAGTTAAATTGTAAAACACTGGGGTCGACGGTACCGGCTGATCCCGTTTCCTCTAAACTACTGGCCTTGTGCTTAAATACGAAATTATTATTATAATTATTATTGAGTGAGGGGGCAGTGCATGCCATCAAAGTGACACTGGAGTGAAATATACGAAGCCCAGTATACCCATCATGACCACCCGTCTGATAAGGGTACACTAGGCACATGCATCACGACCATATGTGCGCGACATGGCGATCTCATATCAAGATAACCAGCACATGAAATTTCTTCTGGTCGAGTAGCCCATCCCGCTCAAAAGGTCTCTGAATAAAGATTGTTTAAGGATGTTGACCGAACCACCAATGTTTCCAAAGGTGAATTATACAAACCCCAAAGAATCCCTCTCAACACATGTCTATGATGCTCCCCAACTACTTCTGCTCGCGATCAGAGATGCACATATCGTCAGCCACTAAGGAACATGCACAACTGGTTAAGGTCAAACAACTGACAAGCAAATCTGTGGTATTCAGTAGAATATTTGCTGTAGCCCATCTTTTATACCAAGACCAAACAATGTACATGATAACACTTCCAATCAGTTAAGATCAGAAGCCATGAGAGCCACTGTCTGGTACTGCATCAGAGCATTTATTATTATTATATTATTATTATTATTATTATTATTATTATTATTATTATTATTATTATTATTATTATTATTATTATTATTATTAACAGTAGCATTAGTAGTAGTAGATAGTTTATAGATACTATTTACACTTAGCATGTATAGATATTGGGTAGATACCATTTACAATATGTACACTGTACAGATATCATTTATAGTATATCTCGCTCGCTCTATATATTTTATAAAGCGCTATAATTGAGATATATTAGGTATTTTTATTTCAAAGCTCGTTAAGCTTAATGGCTCTACAACCTTCTCCGCCGCCTATATATCAACTGCTGCCGATGTATTCCTTTCCTTCCTTTATCTCCTACTGGTCCTTTATACTATAAGCAAAAGACCTGAAACTATTGGGAGGGGACAAGTCGATTGCATTGATCCTAGTGCTTGACTGGTACCTTTTATTTTTTCAACCCCGAAAGGATGAAAGTTAAAGTCGACGTCAGCAGAATTTGAACCCAGAAGTTAAAGACGGACGAAATACCGCTAATAATTCTACCAGCTCGCCGCCTTCTATCTCCTACTAATACGTGATATCATATCTAATAATCGTGTCAAAAGAAATGTGAAAAGGAAGAGAACGTAATAAGCCTTCTGAGGAATTGGAGAGTATGCATGTTTAAATCCTGGAGAATCTTGACTAACAGAGAGATAACCTCTAAATGGTCAATAGAGTCCAATTTTCTCTCAAACTACACCCTGCTTTTAAGAAGAAAGAAAGAATAGAGTGGATAAATAAAGAAAGATCATGTCTCAGTAAGAAAGGGATTGTAGCTGTAGAGTTGGTTCTTTCGGTGTAGAAATAAGAGAAGGACCTAATGATTTAGGCTGGTTTGTTCTCTCTGCACACAAGTTTTGTATTTTGTCAACTTTTCTGAAATGAGTTCCCCATCCTCACCCCCACCCGACACAATCCACAATAGTTTCCTACATGTTTAACCATGTTATAGTGAATAGGTAGAGCGATGAGTTGTGAAAGTAAGACATATATAAATCTATTGTGCATCTATCTTACGTGGCTTTTCACTCCTGTTTACAATCGTTTCATTTCTTTTATGGTGCAAATATTCTTAGACGAAGCATAGAAATCACAACCATTACTTTCTATTTATTTTTGTTGAAGTCAATAGAGTTAATCATTCATTGATGAATACTTCTAATCCCCAAAGGTCAACCAACTGGATCTGTTAGGCAAACTTATGCTTCATAGATGAATATTGATTTTGCTTATATTTTGTCCTCACAAAAAACTCAAATGTTTATGGACGAAAAACGTTTATGCCATTCTCATCGACGACGAACTAATTACAATCAAGAATTGAAGTGGTGTCACGCATCTTGTACGACTGGGTCTTGGTACTTTCCTCAGCTTTTTGTTATGGCATTGACGAATATTGATCTATTGCAGATTCTTTATTATAGTCTCTTTCTCTCCCCACCTCTCTCATTGAGTATCAAACACTTGAAGCTGTCTTTACACGCACACACACACACACACACACACATACACACACATTCATAAAGTGCATTCCAATTTTAGTTACATAATTGTATTTCTAAATTCCAGAAAATATCGTTTAAAACAATGAGTTCCTTTCAAGTTTCATATGACATTTGATGTTCCTCTCACATTGTCATCTATACATCATGAAAACACTTATTTCCTCTCAGGTCAAAATTCACTGATTTGGTCAGTAAGAAGTAAACTGATACGGATTAAATGTCAATAAGCTACTCTTCACCTTAACTGCCCAACTATTTTCTGAATTCCAGAGTGTAGTATCAACAATAAAATAAATGGCCATGTATATCATACATGCAATAACCTAAATATTGTCTGAGTGGTTGAAAACTGAAACACTAAATGATAAAACAAACAATCAAAAAAGCAAAAAAAGAGCAAGAAGAACGACAAACAAAAGGTTCATTTTCTGCCCAACAATCTCTTTTACTGTATCAACAAATTGATTTTACTATAAAAAGTGACAGAAATAAAACCAATAAAGCGTGCTTGCATTCGAGTGTGTGTTGTGGGGTTGAGTGTATGAGACTGTGTGCTTGTGTGTAAATCTGTATGTGCACGCGCACGTGTGTATGTTGTGTGTGTGTGTGTGTGTGTGTGTGTGTGCGTACTCGCGTGCACATGTGTGTATCCATTTCTAAGATGAAACTTGAAAGAGCTGATTGAATCTAACAATAAAATCGTTGAAAGGCGTTACAGATTTATTGTGTTTTACGATACAATTTTAGATTCTTTTGAAAATAGTGTCTTCTCACCCCAAGTTCATGCCAGTGTTATACAGAAAATTTCTAAGTGGCAAAAGTTTTTAAAAAATTAAAGCATTAATTTTACTTTATATCTTTTTATTTTCTCATTTGATTCTTTAATCTCATTAAAATTGTGCGTAGCTCATTGATTTGTCATGAAACAATTATTTCAAGGGATATCGATAAGACCAAGAAAAATATTGAACTACTGAATCTATTAACTTAGAAGTTTAGCAATGAAAACCCATCGAAGATATTTCAGAATGTATTTTGTCGGTGCATTTATATCTATATTGTCAAGTTTACAAAATTATTTTAAGGGGTTCTATCATCTAGGAATCTTACATCAAATTGACAGACGTCCTGTCCTGTGCACGTGTATGAAAACAGAGAAGGAAAAATAAAGAAGAGGGGATGGGAGAGAGGGGGAGAAAGGGAAATAAAGGCAAAGAAAGAGGGATATGTTACTCTCTTTTCTACTTTATTCCATGAAACTAGAGTTAAATATTGGCCACGATTTACCTCTTTCGAAAACATTATTTACTGTTCGAAAACATTATTTACTCTCGTATAATTACGAACTGCCTCTTATTCCATCAATAAGCCAATTTTTCAGATAAATGACCTTACGTTTCTTTGGCCAGGGATTATAATCGTGATCTCCGGTCAAAGAAGGATTAATCAAGTTCTAAATGAATTTCAACAAACTTGTCTTCTAAGAACTATTGCATGAAAGGATGTGAAGGGTAGTGGAGTGACAGAATCAACAGATATTCCAAATGAAGTTAAGAAATTTGTTAATATGCACATAAGCACACATATGCACAATATTTTTATTACATACGAAGGTAGGCTCACTATAAAGGCTGACTATAAAGGAATAATGCTAGAATTCTGAAATCTTGTATGCATTAATTTCAACTCTTCAACAGCATTGTTTTTTTCTTCCCAGGTAAACTGTCATCTCACTATTTATAGAAGACTTCAAAAGTAACTAATAGCGACTTCTCTTGAAAAGGGATAAAATCTGGCATCTTGGTGTTATCAAGTACCCGCAGAAAATGCGCTTATTTTCCAAGGACATTCATGCTGGCATAGTTGCTTCATTAGAGAGTGACTCTCCAGCTTTATCAATAATACAAAAGTGGGCAGCTATATTTAGGAGAGGAAGGGAGAGTCTTGAAGATGATTCAAGGTTTGGACATCTTCTAACTGCTACCACTGACGAAAACATTGATCGTATTCATCATAGTGATGGATGACAGGCGATTGATTATACATCAGATAGCCAATGCTAATAGCATATCCCGTGAGAGAGATGGGAATATTATACACAACGAAGTTGGCAAGACAAAGGATTCTGCTCGGTGGATGCTACGTCTTCTGACACCTGATCAAAAGCGCGCCAGGCTGATCACACATCACGAGAAACTCTGACTTTGTTTCAGGCAGATCCAGCAGGTTTCTTTAAATATTTTTTAAGCTAGGTCGAGTGTTGGGTTTATCACTTGGAGCCAGAAAAAAGGGGCAATCCATGCAGTGGAAACGTCCCTCCTCAGCTGCTCCAAAGAAGGCCTAGGTCGTTTTATCTGCAGGGCAAGTGATGGTGTCAGTTTTTTGGCATGTAAATGGCATTGTGTTTATTGACCATCTTGAAAAGGGCTACACCATCAATGGCATTTGTTTTATGTCAACTTGCTGAGGCAGGTACGAAAGACTATCAAGACAAAACGCTCAGAAAAACTGACGAAAGGAGTCTTGATCATCCAGCGCATAAATCCTTGGTTTCAATTGCTGCTGTACGTGAGTGGCTTTCAACTGGTTGATCGATCTCCCCTTTCTCCTGAGTTGGCCCCATTTGACTATCCCATCAAGATAAAACATTTGGCTGGGAACCAGTATCGTAGTGATGAAGACGTCATATTTGCTGTTGATGACATTTTGTCCAATAGAATGAAAGCTACTCCCCCAATGGGATCCAAGTTCTATGATCTTGGTCAGCC
>NC_043004.1:28300056-28320056 GCF_006345805.1 Octopus sinensis
CCTCATTTATTTTATGACTTAGTGTACTTTAGAACACTATGCATGAAGAGAATAAAGGATCCAGTACTGTCTGTATCAGTGTCAAATTACTATTCATTACTAATAGCGACTCTTTACTTGGTAGTTATGACAATACTGGTTTCCCACAGAGATTCTTGAATGGAGCCAATGTCTGCATGTCGAATAATTGCGTAGTCTCTTACAAGATTACTGAATGACTAAAGCCATACTGTCCAGTTTTCTATTAAATAATTTCGCTGTCGATACATAGCAGATATCTTGGCGTTAAGTGTACAGTGCGTAGCCTTGGCGTTACTGTACATCGGATATTTTACAGTTTTCTCTTTGCTATCTAAGATTGTCATAAGACTGCCAACTTTCTTAATTCGACAATTTTTTACGAGAATTGAAATTGAGAAACATTTACCTTGCAATTATTTATCTTGCAATTACTCTCTTGATCTCTGATTACATTTAGGCAGCACTTCGATCAATAAGTATTAACTTTTTCGAGAAAAAAATGTCTGATGTAACGCGAGTTTATTGCTTATACTGTCACCGTTTGAATAAGCTGTTAAAGATGAGGCTTGGACTCCCAGTCTAATCAAAAGTATCAATAAATTTCATTCTAATTATTGTATAAATGTGCTACTTTTCAGCAAGTTAATAAGCAATACAGAATAATACACACACACGGACGCACACACACAGATATATATACATACATACATACATACATATATATATATATATATATATATATATATATATATATATATATATATGCATATCTACATGTATACATACATATGTATATGTGTATACATATACATATATACATATATATATACACACATGTATATGCACCTGGGCGTATGCACACATTCATGGATGATCACATATACGTATATGGTTATTTATAATTTATGCGCTTCCATGTTTCTGGTGCGTCTTGTACATGATCAGTATTGGTTATAATGTAGATTAAATGAAATCGAATTATACAGTGTTCAGTCATCTTTAATCAGAACAATCTATCCGCAAATAAATTTCAGCAGACACGACATTCTTGTGCGAAATATAAGTTAATAAATTCTGTTTTATATCCAGAAACATTGCAATAACAATAAAATCGTGTTTGTATATCAATAAAAACGTATCCACAGAACACAGCACTCTTTCTAACAAATTGATTTTAAAATGACAAAGCCATTATAATAATGTGTAATTGGTAAATTAGTTGTAGTTATATGCAGAATGACAGTTGCCTCGTAGATATACAATACAGTATACATACTCTAGTTTACTGTCTTCTATGCAATAAACTGGAAATTTATAAATTTTGAGTATCTCAGTAGAAGTGTGTAAACCGTTGTAATGTATCAACCTTTACGCGGTGCTGTTTGCGACCCCCACTAATATTTTCGTTAAGAGTAAGTAATTTCAGGTTGTTGATTGTTTCATCTACCTCGGAAGCCCTGTACAAAATTATGGAAATCTGGACACAGAAATACATCTGCAAATTCAAAGGGCACCACAAGCATTTGGTGGTTTGGAGTCACGCGTTTGGCTCCAACGGCATATAAATAACAACACAAAAGCGTTTGTCTTAACGTTCCAGTTGTATTTTTCTGAAACATGGACGTGTTATGAAAGACATTTCTAGACATTGAATGCTTTCTTTTTTTTTCACTCCAGACACAGATGTCTTTGAGTCTGCAGGCATCACTTCAATTAATTCAATGATTCTGAAAAACCAAATGAGATGGTTTCGCCATATTGTTCGAATTGTAGATGAACGCACACCGATACAGCTATTTTATGGCAAGTTTGCAATCAGTGTAAACATAAAAAGAGGCTTAAGGACGGTATTAGGAGTACTATGAAGTCACTTGGAATGGATCCAAAGGCCCTTGCTTCGGATCGAGTTGGATGGTGAAGAAAAGTGTGGAGTGGAATGAAAGGTTTTGAGGAGACCAGGATGACGCAGGCAAGATCCAGGAGAGATTTCAAAAAGAATGTTGCGATCGAGAAGTTGAATTTCAGTGACCTTTTTTGTGTCCAAGGTTTGTAACAGACCGTGTCTTACTTTTGAAGGGCTCAAATCTCATTTGCGGACCCATTAACAATGAACCTTCCCCCAACTACTCTGCCTAAATATCTGCGCACGCATTTCAATGCCGTGTATGCCATACGGTCTGCAAATCTAACGGAGGCCTCAAAAGACATTGTAAGATCCACAAAGATTAGAACTTAACTGCAGCTCTTGGTGGTCCATATGCAATCTTTGTGGAAGTCTTTTCAATACATTGTCTGGTTTAAAAAGTCACATCAGACGCCATGATGAATCTAAGGTGTAAATACAAGAGGTGCTCAGTCTCTGCCTAAGGAGTAGACAACCACCATCTATATGTACATATGTATATATATATATATATATATATACATGTACAAAGTAAAAGTAAACTGATCATACCTATTATACCTATTATACTCTGATCTTGCCCCCATTTATGGCAAACTGGAATATACTAATATCCACAACTGGGAATATTCCCTCTTTTTTACATCTCTCTGATGACGATTTACTCAATTAATGGAATCCTTACTCCTTATAATGATCCACATGCTTGGCTGCTTTAGAAACAACTGTAAAAGACTATGTTTATATTCTCTATCTAAATTAAATGTGCTTTAAATGCCGAAAGTTCAACTGGTAATGTCACTTTTGTTGTAAACCAACAGTACATCAACGCAATAATATTACTAATTTTCTCTCTTCCACAATCTCAGACAAAGGGAAAACACCATGAAAATAATCACTTTCCACGACACAGCTATTCAAACGGTTTTCTCAGAACCTTCGGTGGGATAATAGTCGCTTACACAGACCGTCACCAGTTTTATTTCATCCGACATTTGTGCTTGCTTTCTACAATAGTAAACTGGAAATTTTTAAATATGCTATCCTAAGAAAAACTTCCTTTAGCGTCAAGTAATAGAAATTAAAAGCTAGGAAAACTGCAGTCCAGTATAAAACGAAGAAATCCGAATAACGTTTTGTTAGCATCAACTTCTGCAAAAAATAGAATTTTAACCACGATATCTGTGCTTACTCCAATATTATGCCCCCACCTTAAAGTGGACGTACGGAAACGATCTCTTCTTCTTTCTCTTGTCCCCTTTCCCTCCTGCCTATTGCTCACATGTGACTATAGGCCAGATAGACGGTCGTCATTTCTCTCGCCTCTCGATATCTTTTATCTCTCCTATTTTTTCTCTTCTATTTATTTATGATTATTATATATATAAGCTCAGGAGTGGGTGTGTGGTAAGTAGCTTGCTTACCAGCCACATGGTTCCGGATTCAGTACCACTGCGTGGCACCTTGGGCAAGTGTCTTCTACTATAGGTGCTCGGGCCGACCAAAGCCTTGTGAATTTATTTCATAGACGGAGACGGAGAGAAACCTGTCGTATATATGTGTGTGAGAGAGAGAGAGAGAGAGAGAGAGAGAGATAGAGAGAGAGAGAGTTTGTGTGTCTGTGATTGTCTCCCACCATCGTTTGACATCTGATGGTGGCGTGTCTACGTCCCCGTAACATAGCGGTTCGTCAAAGGAGATCGATAGAATAAGTACTAGGCTTACAAAGAATAACTCCTGGGTGGGTGGGTGGGGGAAATTTGTTCGACTAAAGGCGTTGCTCTAGTATGAGCGCAGTCAAATGACTGAATCAAATAAAAGAATAAAAGAAAATATACTTGTAACCTCTTTATAAAAGTAATAGGCATGCAGGAGTGGATGTGTGGTAAGTAGCTTGCTAACCAACCGCATGGTTCCGGGTTCAGTCCCACTGCGTGGCATCTTGGGCGAGTGTCTTCTACTATAGCCCCGGGCCGACCAATGCCTTGTGAGTGGATTTGGTAGACAGAAACTGAAAGAAGCCTGTCGTATATATGTATATATATATGTATGTGTGTGTGTTTGTATGTCTGTGTTTGTTCCCCTAGCATTGCTTGACAACCGATGCTGGTGTGTTTACGTCCCCGTCACTTAGCGGTTCGACAAAAAGAGACCGATAGAATAAGTACTGGGCTTACAAAAAGAATAAGTTCCGGGGTCGAGTTGCTCGACTAAAGGCGGTGCTCCAGCATGGCCGCAGTCAAATGACTGAAACAAGTAAAAAAAAAAGAGTAAATGACTGAATCAAATAAAAGAATAAAAGAAAATATACTTGTAACCTCTTTATAAAAGTAATAGACATGCAAGTATGTACCGGAAACGTGTAATGTGAAACTCTTAGTGAGGGCTAGTGAAGATTTTAGCCTGTTTTAAATAGGATATTACTCTCCGAACTGTACCGAATACTCCCTGTTTACTGAATTCTTTTTCACTAGAACATGCATGAACTCACGCAATCATGCAATCATGCAATCACGCACACACGCATACATACACAAGAACAGAAACATATCACCATCGAAAGGTTATCTATCAAACGTTTATTATCATAAATCAGCGGCCTTCAAATACACATGAAGTATCGTTAATACGACGACCTGTTGGTTATTGTTTTCTTAAACATTCCATCCCAATGTGATTATTATAAGCATCTTCTCCACTGTATGTGCTTATTCGTGTGTCACTACGTCTCTCAATCGCTCCTGCTCTCTTCATGCATTAAAGATCGATTGGCCAACATATCCACCAATCACATGCCAGTGGTTTGTTTGTTTGTTTATTTATTTATTTATTTCACTTGAGTTCATTTTATTTTCTTTGTTCTTCCCACTGCCAGTTTCTGCTCCTAATGCTACTCACTGATTGATACATAATTACTTTCTAATATTCTTTTCATTTATGTATCTATTTATATGTATTCATGTTGTTGTTTTTGTTTTTTTCGTTGTTTGTTCAAATTGTGGTGGTGGTGGTGGATTGTACCCGTCCCACCTCTATACCCTCGTGGCTCAGCAGCAGATTCATTTTCCTTCTAAATTTTCCAGATTATCATCATTATCAACATCATCATCTTCACCACAATCATCATCATCATCATCATCATCATCATCATCATCATCATCATTATCGTGATCCTCGTCGTCGTTGTTATCGTTAAAATACGGTAGGTTGCAGAAATACAAGTGTGTCAAACTATGTCACAAAGCATTGTTTTATTGTTTTGGTGTTGAGTTCAGTTCCCACCCCACCAGTGTTGACCTTAACTCCGAGAATCGTTAAATTAAATTGATTCTAAATTAGTCGAGTGACCACAGATTTTTCTGATAATTCTAAATTTTCCTGTATATTTGTAGATTTATAGTTTACTGCCCCGTTAAGGTAAGACCAACAGAAAAGCATTCCATCCAGGGAGAGATAAATAATCATTTTAATGTACGCTGTATTAAAATAAGAGCTACTAACAGTTTTTTGCCATTTGGGCACGTGGTTAGGCAAATTTTTGTAACGTGCCTTATTCCTCCAAGCGATCTTCTATTTGAAAATTAGGACGCTGGTACATGAAAACCACGAGAATAACGAGAAGATTGGGGTATAAGGAGGAATGAGAAGACAAAAGAAGAACAAAAACGGGAAAAGAAAGGAAACAAAAGAAAATTAAAGTTACGTTTATTTTGATTATAGAAGTGATGATTAAATTAGTTGAAGAATAATTCAACGGAGAGGAGTTCAAAGTCTGCGAGACAACCGCTCAGTCAGGAAAGGGTGATATCCTCCAGTTTGCGAACAAAGATTTGTACATATGCGTGTATTTGCTGGAAATTTTCGAATCTGTAATTAAGTAAGGTGATGCTGACCTTTTGAAATACATGTACTACTCATTTGTTCCTGCTGAGTGGACTGGAGCAATGTGAAATAAAGAGTCTTGTTCAAGTACACAACGCGGCACTGAATATCCTACTCATGACCTTACGATCGTTAGCCGAATACTTTAACCATTTCAACATGTCCCTTCACTATACATATATAGTTATACACTATAGTTATATTTACATATATATATATATGTATGTATGCATGTATGTATGTATGTATGTATGTATGTATGTATGTATGTATGTATGTATGTATGTATGTATGTATGTATATATGTATGTATATATGCATGTATGTATATGTATATTACTCTTTACTCTTTTACTCTTTTACTTGTTTCAGTCATTTGACTGCGGCCATGCTGGAGCACCGCCTTTAGTCGAGCAAATCGACCCCGGGACTTATTCTTTGTAAGCCCAGTACTTATTCATCGGTCTCTTTTGCCGAACCGCTAAGTAACGGATATATATATATTATATATATATATATATATATATATAGAGAGAGAGAGAGAGAGAGAGAGAGAGAGAAGGAGAGAGTGCCTCGGGGGGTAACTTTCTAAGTGCAATCCTAGGGTCGTTCATGACAGAAGGGTGGCGCGCTGAGGCTCCCTGACAACTACATTAATGTTACACGTGTCTAGCGTCCACAGTTCTTTTCTGTTGATCAGGTCAAGTAGAACTCTCGTCGTCGTAACCGAAAGAGTAACGTGCGCACGCACACACACACACACATACACACACACTCACACACATCAATACAAATACGGAAACATAAAGTGTGTCAATATTTAGATTAATTAACTGGATTAAAAAAAAGTTTCTTATTAGCTACACTGATTCTAAAATTTCTATAAATATATTTCGGGAGCTGTGACCAGTACGGTTATTCTTGGGGCTATAATTCTGGGAAAATGAGTACAGACAAAGAATAAATTGTTGGTCGAATATTCGGTTGAAAGTAAAACTCTTTCATGGTGTTTACTTTACTAATTACTAATCTCTAATGGCCTCTAGAAAACAACATCCGTTAAACGATAAAATTATGTAACGGGGATTCAAATATGAATACGCTTGCAAATGAGACACCAATCCGAATTTAATTCAAGATAATCTTGAAATTATACCAGGTGTTACATTCAAAACTTCTATTGATAAGTACATCACGTTTACATTATAGAACTATTTAGAAGAATGTTAAAACTTTTTCCTTTTTTTTTTATATCCCTCGAGGCTTTGGCAATATTATAAACAATTACTCTCTGTTTAAGCAGATGTTTGAACTTCCTTAGCCATGCGATGGCTAATAGTATATATTCGGGAAATTATTCAGCGTATCATGGCACTGAAATTTTGTTGAGATATTTAAAAACAATTCACGCACACGGACATATCTGTCTCTGTATACAGACATATATATATAGGTGCGTGTGTGCATATGTGCATGTATGAGTGTGTGTGTGTTGTGTGTGTGTGTGTGTGTATAGAAAGTGAAACTGGAGTTTACAATTTCATTGCAAAACATTACAAAGATGTGAATATATTTTTAATTGTTCAATGAAACATAAAGACAACTAATCTTATGTTTCACAGTTCCTTGGTCGCTCTCCCTCTCTCTCTCTCTCACGCGCGCGCGTGCACACACACATACAAATGTCGTACCCTGGATGTTAGTAAGAGCTGGATCGTAAGGTTGTGGGTTCGATTTCTGGACCTGGTACAAACATCGTGTCTTTGAGCAATTAATTCATTTCACGCTGCTTCAGGGTCATTTAACTGAAAATTAATTACAACCGATTACTCATACTTCCCTTTCATTTCTCTATGATCCACGGGGACAAGAGTGGGAAAACAGAAGGGGTGTTCATATATAGTCACCACTACATAGGGATAACCTAAAACAATTACAGAAAGCATGGTACATATTACCAACTCAAATTTTCAGGTATCGGCTATGGTTTATACTTACGAAAGTGGGAGACATTATTATTTTTCATATTCTTTGATATTAGCAAAGTGAGAGGATGTAATAGAAGGGTGCTTTTAAATTTCTCCCCTCCGTCATAATTGTTAACGTTACAAATGACGAATTTACATTCATTTTTCTTTTCCAGAAATTTATAAGATCCTTCGTTGACATACCGAAAGTTACAAATTGTCGTTTTCCATGTAAATAGCATTAATAATATTGTAGTTACCCACAGTAAGAAAATGAAAACATTACGATTCATTAAAATACTTTTCTTCTTAAATGAAAAGAAATTAATGAAAAAGAAAGAAAAATCATTACGAAGACGGAAAAATTTTTTAATTCAATTAAAATGTTATGCAACCTCAAACAGTTTTTCGGTTAAATAAGAAGTAAACAAGTCAAAATCAACGAAATTGTACTATGCATTCAGGGAACTTTTCTAACAACACCCTTTTCTTACTTGCAGTGCCATATGAACTCGCAGAGATAAGAGTCTACTGTAGCATAATCAGTGTCACAGCACAGTTATATTTCCTCACTTGGGACAGAGCCAAGTGCTTTCCATTTGTTGAGTGTGGTTCTATCTTGTGCGTTGACAAACTCAACACCGCAGTCCACCTTTCTGTGCAGTGATTGATAGCCTGGTATCTCTGGACTGAGCGAATATTCTTGCCACAGGTCACTGTATATCAATATTCCCGGTAGACTCAATGGTCGAATGCCTTCTTCCATTATCACGCGATTCCGAGAAAGCACAGTGTAAAGAAATAACTCTGGTATCACGCGACACTCATCGTTGTCGAAATCCCACTGATCAGACAACATACTACTTTGGTTATATTTTGTCATACTTTGCGCAGATCTGCTGGGCCATTTCCTACGTCTTTATACTCTTCAACAAAGTCATGAAATTCACCGTTGATGAATCCGTTTGATGGAAAAAGAAAATCAATCATGTATTTAAGACAAGAATAAATGCTGTTTACTGCTTTCAGGCTAGAAATACGTGGATAAGAACAATAATGGTGATCCTGATGCCCTGGAAGAAAACAATTATTATTTTTGGTATACCGGCAATGGAGGCTTCAGATTGAATACTTTTATTATTGTTTTCTAGAGAAAATGAATCAGAATACAAAACCACATTAGTGTAGAAAATTTGAATAAATTATGACGAAGGGAAGAAAAGATCCTAATAAAATCGTCCCGAAGCTCTACAAAGACACCTATTGACAATTATATAAAGCATCTGTTATCTGCCATTGACTATTATCTAAAGCATTGAAAGTATTGATTCTTAAAATTTTGATTGTAATCCTTCATTTAGCGGCTAAATTGGAAGGCAAAAACACGTTTTCTTCTACCCTGTACAGAATATGAGAAAAAATTTGAAATATACCCTAAAAACCAAATAAATGGAAAAATTCCATACTTTCTAATAATTATTTGACCGACTTTACGATGAATATTATTAAATTGTATCTCCTTGTACGCTAAAAGCTATTTATCAGATCTTCACTATAGCCTGATTTATTGAGCAGAGGTAAGCTGTTGTTTATATGTGCTGTTTAGCTACTAATTGCCCCTCCCAAAACCTGCCAGTAGAAAATACAACAAATACTACACTTACACATTTAATTAGTCTCTCCCCCCTCTCTCTCTCTCACTATCTTTCTTTCTTTTTTTTTCTCTTTTGTATGTGTGTGAGAGACAGACAAGGAGCGAGGGAGAAGAGAGAGACCGAGTGAGCAAGTGAGCGAGAGAGGCAGAGAGAGAGAGAGAGTGTGTGCGTGTGCGTGTGTGTGTGTATGTTTGTGTGTGTGTGTGTGTGTTTGTATGTGTGTGTGTGTGTGTGTGTGTGTGTGTGTGTGTGTGTGTGAGAGAGAGAGAGATAGCTTTTTCTTTTTATTCCACACCACATTAAGCTGAATACATGGAATAAATAGCAGGTAAGACATGTATGAAACGAAGTCGGTTAATCCTCATTATATCATTCCTAAATTTATTGCTCAACTTTTGTTTTATCTTCATGACCAACAGATTGCTAATCAGACTCGTTAAGTATGAAGGAGTAAAGCTTCATTTGTGTGTGTGTGTGTGTGTGCGTGCGTATAGGAGAAATTGTGTGCGCGTGTGTGTGCTATGCAACATAATGCTATTTAAAGATAACACACACACGCATACACACACACACACGTATACCCACACACACACACACACAGGTTGAATAAATTGAGTCAAACATCTGATCTGTGTGCTGTCTTTGATTAAAGCTAACCGTATCGTAAAAGGACTTATTTACTTGATTAGACTCAGGATAAATAACATCTATTTATTTAAACACACACACACACACACACACAAGCATATGCATATATGTACGCGTGCGTGTATATGTACACACATATACACATGTAGATATATCAATCTCTAGATTTCGACTTCGCAAGCTTTTTTTTTTTCTGTTTTGTATCTATCCAGTCGGGTAACTGCGCGAATTTAATTGCATTTAGTTATATTGTTAACCCACACATTCATACGCACACACATAGATATTCGTTTGCATGTGTGTGTGTGTGCGCACGTATGTACTAAGATCAACTGGAACCCTAATTGTCATAACAGAGTAGAAGGGACAAAATAGATACATAGATAAATAGACAGACAGACAGAAAGACAGGCAGACAGAGAGACATACTGATAGATAGAGAGATAGATAGATAGATGGATAGATAGATAGATAGATAGATAGATAGATAGATAGATAGATAGATAGATAGATAGATAGATAGATAGATAGATAGAGAGAGAGATACACACACACATTTTTATATACATCCATACACCAATATTTATACACTCAGCCGTAATACACGTATATATCTTGCATCGTGGGACATAGCTTATATCACATGCTAGCTGCAAATTCTAATGACTTCGGCACGTTCTGACATTATCGCCCACTCTGCTGGTACCATTGCAGAGCATCTAGGATTTTTAGGAGACAGTGACACGTTTTTGTCTTCCATGCAACATAACAGCAACCGTTTCCTTAAACTTTGCCTTTTGCTCTTAGCTTTCATCTTTCTCTTTCATACTTCTGCCCTATTCACCACTGAATCATTTTCTGCTTCCCTCTCTATCTCACGAATACCTGATCTGTCTTCCCTCCTGCGTCCCGTAGAACATTGTGGATTTTTGACTAAACTCCATCTTATTGTCTCACGCGGTTTCTTAATCATTATGCTTCTATTCCACATCACCCTCTCAAGGCACTGAGAGCTTAACAACGAAAATATTCTACTTTATTTTCCTTTCTCCGCTTATTGTATATAAGACCATCCCATAAGGTTAGGGGTTGCATTTTTATTTCAGTATGACTTGAGAAAACGAGCGATTTTGTTAAATTCACCTGCATTTTCCAGTGATAAATAGTGAAATGTCTCCTCGGCTTTCTCTCCGCCCTGATGAGAAAAAGTCGAAAATAAATAAAAAATGATAAAACAGAGTGCCATTTCGTGTTGATTCTTCTCACATAAATGTTGCTGCATTGTTGTTTCAGTGTGCTACTCAAAGGTATCACCTGTCATATTCTATTATAGATGACTTGCGTACTGCCAGAATATGCTCGAACGGTAGATAAGCACAGCACTGATGACGATCAAAAATTTCACTCCAATCACACCGTGTAATATTGGTCGGGTATTGCAGCGGTTCATACACTGCTCTCAACAAATCGCCATTGATTGGCTCTATTTCCACAACATGCTTCAGGAAATCTTCCTTTGCTGAGCTGTCTCGCATGTTACTAAAGCACATCGAATTCTAAAGCCCGATTTAGTTAACACACTGCTCTTTTTCAAGATGGAGAATTCCTTTGATAACATCTCACTTGCCTTTATAATTCTGGCAAGATATCTCCCCTTGTAACTGCTGGTCTTGTGCTTAAATTAGAAACCCTTATATCCGAGGATGAACCTCAGTAGTATTTTAAGGTGTATATGTGTGTTTGTTGTTGAATCACAGCCTAAATTATTAAAGTGGGGTATATACAAGGCAGGGAAATAAATATAAATTAATTCAACCCTACCTTAGCTATTTGTTGAAAGCATCGTGATGTGACTAACTGTTGACTCTTAACCTAAATAACCTCTAATAACAGATTCTGCTATAGTAAAACAACTGGTGTATATAGGAAAACAGGGCTTGGGTTATAGACACAACACACATCTCATCACAGAAACTTATGATTTGTTGCTGTCATTTAGCCCAAGGTGAGGTGTGTGGTGACTGAGCAGATCTATGATGAAAGACATATATATGTATGTATGTATGTATGTATGTATGTATGTATGTATGTATGTAAGTGTGTATGTATGTATGTATGTATGTATGTATGTATATATGTATGTATGTATGAATGTATGTATGTATGTATGTGTGTATGTATGTATGTATGTATGTATGTATGTATGTATGTATGTATGTATGTGTGTGCGTATCAGGGATTATATTTCCGAATGGGTGCTTCTTTTTGTCATTTCCTCTAGGTTGAGTGAATACGTAGAAGCTTTCTTGTGATCCCATGAATTGGAACTCCCATGCCTTACACTACTACAAATTCTCAGTAAATTTCTTATACATTTACACTACAGATGTATTTTGTTTTTGTATTTGGTTCGCAAGATTCTTAAAGTGAACTCGCATGTTGAAGCATTTTTTGTTGTATCTGGGGCGGTTCATTATGCCAATAATAAACACACATTGGTTTTTCTTTCACCTGTCAATTGCTTAACTATTCAACTAATCGGTTGATTGATTAATGTCTATATTTGTGGTCATGCTTGCGTTTATACGATTGTGTAAGTATATGTGTGTGTATATGTGTGCATATGTCTGTACATGTACGCGTGTGTGTATGTGCAGGTGTGAAATGTTTTTGCTTTATTCATATTGCTTAACCCTAGTTCAGTCTGATGTAGTTCATCCATATTCACCAAGTTATAGCGATGATTATCCTGGTTTATCCTTCTCAAACTTGCTATGTCTAAAACCAGATTATCCCATGTATTTTAAAAGAGTAGAATGTTTTTGAGAGAGATTTAGCTGCCACTTCTTGCAGATTTATTATCTACATATTTGTTGGCACGAAACCTATTCCATTATTTACACATTTGTGTGTGTGCAAACATGTCAGTGTATGATGTTTACTTTGTTATGTATAAATGTACACATCCAGTGTGTAAATGTTACTAATCGTTTCTGCAAAAGCCATTGAATTCCTTTGAAAAAAACTGTTTCTCCATACTTGCCATTGTTTTTCCAGCATTCTCCAATTCTATCGTACGCGATACATATTGTCTAGTTTGCTACCATTGTTAATATAATCAATTCAATATGCAGATTACATTCACGTAATAACTTAGATTTTATTTCTACTAGACAGAATTTTTTTTTATCTGTTTTCTAATTTATCGTCTTTCGCTGCATTTTCGTGTGCGAAAAAATATTTTTCTTATGTATTTAAAATACATATGGAACAAGAAAAGAATGATAGTAAACATAAAACAGATAAAACGAAGAAAGAATGGAAGAATGAAACTAAAGAAACTAATAAAGTCATGATTCCCGATTGTTTCACCCCCTTTCACAGGTGTAGTAACATATTGAGTGCCTGACTCAATTTAAAAATGATTACATTTGGTGTTGATTGTTGTCAGTCAAACTTCTGATGCCTCAATGTCTTACTGTACTTTTCAATTCCCAAGTCATCCCAAGTTAACTGCTTGAAAATTAATAATTTTAAATATTCAATTTTTTGCGCGTTTAACCACCAGGGTCCAAAAGCGTGCAATAGTACTGTCCTCAAATAGATCTAATAACTACTGCCAGTCTATAACATTCCTTTTTATCGTAACTCTTACTTTATTCGATACGATATCCATTAATACATCAGTATACACGATCATTTTATGTATGATAACTTCGGAAATATCTTGAATGCAATTTTACCAATTTTATGAAGTAAAAGTAAATTATGCTAAATTGAGATCTTTTAAATGAACAAGCTATTGTTATCCTTTAATACATATCGTATTTATAATATGTGTGTTTGTAATTCATTATTCAAAATATCTTCTATAATTTACTGTAGCCACAGACATGAAGGCATAAATAGAAAGTTTGCATCCTATCAAAAGAAAAATTATTGAAATTGAATTAAATTTTTGTTAATCTGCTACAAGTTAACTGCACGCTGATATATATATATATATATATATATATAATATATATATATATATATATATATATATATAAAGGAAGGTGTAAAAGTTAATATAATAGGTGAAAGGCCATATATGTATTTGTATAGACACACCTGTATATATGTACGCGCATAGTAATGCCTAACGGTATATATGAGAGGCTTTCTGGACATTTAAACAGTCTACATAAATAACAATGTGTATTTGTGTGTGTGAGAGAGAAAGAGAGAGAGAGAGAGAGAGTGAGTGAGTGAAAGAGGGAGGGATATAATCGAGAGATAGATAGTTTTTAATACATAACGAAAGGAACATATAGGTGGGATCAGAGTATCTATTGAGCCAGTATCGATAGTTCATTTTTATCTCTATTTTGGAATTAGCAATTTATTAATTGCGTTGACCTGAAACTGATATAGATCGGTAGAAAATAGTTTTAGCGATTAGTCACGTTCGTTCACCCTTACGCACACACATATACACACACATACACACACACACACACACACACACACACAACACACACGCACGCACACTCACGAATGAGTGTGTGTATATTTACACACACACACACACACACATATACATACATATATATATATATATATATATATATACATAGATCAATAAATGGTGGGGTTGTGTTGACCGCACGTGGAGAAATGATAAGTAAGGAAATTTTTTTTTTTTTTTTTTTTTTTTTTAAATGCAGAATGCTCAAATGAAAGAAAATTTTAATAAAATGAGAAATTGATAAAATATATAAATATATATTTATTCAACCGGTTTTCGTCATTGTATGACTTGTCAAGAATATTTATGTTTTAAGAAGTTTTTTTTTAAATTAGAAAGGGGAAAAAAAGAAAATTGCATTGTTTTTTGTAAAAGAATAATGATAAAAATGTACAAAAATTAAAAAATAAGTTCTCCGATACATTGTGAGTTCGTTGTGTATCTTGAGTTTTATGGTTGTTTACGAAAAAATTACCTTGAGGTGTTAAGATCCAAAGGGATTAAGAGCATGTGTTGTGTTGTGTTGTTAAATTCAGCATGTTTGCAGGACAGGAAGTAGTAGTAATTGTGGTCCTGGTTCTTCAGTTCCTGTGTTGTGAGTAAGGGGAGACAACTCTTTTGAGTTCTTCAATAAAACCCAAATTATAAAACTATCATTTTAGCTTCATTTGCATTATCTTTTTTATATAATTGCTTGTTAACTTAACTTTCAGATTTTAACACTTTATTTATATTATTTTCTAATAATATAAATCTGCATAGACAATTGCATTTCAAATTGTCATATCATTTATAATAAAAATGATAGTAATAACAACAATAGTAAAAATGATATTTAAAGAATATAAGTTTTAGCTTGAAGTGATGAATGCATGGTATCTTTATATATTTTTGTTAGTCCATCCATGAAGAGTGAGGTAGAGAAAGGAAGTTTGATCAACGAGGAGTTTGCATATTAAGTTGTGTTTGGAATTTTTCAATAAAGAGAATCTCCTTGTTAATTCTCTCCTGTGTGGTGATCCCGTCTTTACATTGGTAGAAGGGGAATATATAGAATTTGGGGTTTAAGTCTTTAGCACATGAGTCTAAGTGGTCACTCAGTGGAATTTGTCGGTATTCCGGGAGATTTATTTGTTCAAACCTACAGACTCACAACAATACCTCCTCTTTAATTCATGCCACCCAAAACACACCAAAACAAATATCCCTTTCAATTTAGCTAAAAGGGTATGCACCATTGTCTCGGATCCAAAAACACGAGAAATACGCCTTCAAGACCTCAAAAAAACACTATTACAACGTCAATATCCCTCCACCCTTATAGAGTATGGAATAAAACGCGCCAAAGAACTAGACAACACTACACTGAAAACCACCCAACCTAACACCACACACAACCTCAAAATACTTCCATACATTTCCACCCACAACCCCAAAAATATCGAAGCATACACCACAATCAAACAAAACCTCAGTCTACTGTCAACAGACCCAAAAATGAAAAACATTATAAATACACACAAAATCCTCAAATGCAAAAGGCAACACAAATCTTTAAAAAAACTCTTGACAAATGCCAAACTTCACACACCACATCCACCCCCAACAGTAAAAAAATGTGCACGCTCAAACTGTGGTACCTGCCCCTTTCTACTTGAAGGCTCTGAATTTACCTTCAAACAAGGTACGAAGTTTAAAATCAAGACTAACTTCTCCTGTTCCTCCGAGAACCTTATCTACGTTCTCACATGCGCTGGTTGCCAACATAATTATGTTGGACAAACGAGTCTCCCGTTACGTAAACGAGTAACGGTGCATAAAGAACAAATAAATCTCCCGGAATACCGACAAATTCCACTGAGTGACCACTTAGACTCATGTGCTAAAGACTTAAACCCCAAATTCTATATATTCCCCTTCTACCAATGTAAAGACGGGATCACCACACAGGAGAGAATTAACAAGGAGATTCTCTTTATTGAAAAATTCCAAACACAACTTAATATGCAAACTCCTCATTGATCAAACTTCCTTTCTCTACCTCACTCTTCATGGATGGACTAACACAAATATATAAAGATACCATGCATTCATCACTTCAAGCTAAAACTTATATTCTTTAAATATCATTTTTACTATTGTTGTTATTACTATCATTTTTATTATAAATGATATGACAATTTGAAATGCAATTGTCTATGCAGATTTATATTATTAGAAAATAATATAAATAAAGTGTTAAAATCTGAAAGTTAAGTTAACAAGCAATTATATAAAAAGATAATGCAAATGAAGCTAAAATGATAGTTTTATAATTTGGGTTTTATTGAAGAACTCAAAAGAGTTGTCTCCCCTTACTCACAACACAGGAACTGAAGAACCAGGACCACAATTACTACTACTTCCTGTCCTGCAAACATGCTGAATTTAACAACACAACACAACACATGCTCTTAATCCCTTTGGATCTTAACACCTCAAGGTAATTTTTTCGTAAACAACCATAAAACTCAAGATACACAACGAACTCACAATGTATCGGAGAACTTATTTTTTAATTTTTGTACATTTTTATCATTATTCTTTTACAAAAAACAATGCAATTTTCTTTTTTTCCCCTTTCTAATTTAAAAAAAAACTTCTTAAAACATAAATATTCTTGACAAGTCATACAATGACGAAAACCGGTTGAATAAATATATATTTATATATTTTATCAATTTCTCATTTTATTAAAATTTTCTTTCATTTGAGCATTCTGCATTTAAAAAATAAAAAAAAAAAAAAAATTTCCTTACTTATATATATATATATACTTTATTAAAAGCAGCAGAAATATAACAAAAGCTGTTATATATATATATATTATATATATATATATATATATATAATATATATATATATATATATATATATATAAGGAGAATTCACAAAAAATAAAAATACGAAGACAGGTGGTGTAGACAACAAACAGATGTATTAGTTTAACGCTCGGGAAGTGAAAAAGTCTTTAACGTTTCGAGCCTACGCTCTTCCTCAGAAAGGAACACAGACAGAAACAAGGAGAGAAAATAAAGAATGTGTAGGGGCTAGCGATCTATCATGGCGAATGCCAGACTTATATACATACATGGAATTATTCGTATATGTTTGTAAGAACATGTCTGCATAATCACGTGCACTTTTACGCAAGCATTGTACCCTGTTCATATGTATATATGTAGATACATAGATACGCCGAGTTACACCACAAAGTAATGGTTTGGCTATAGCCCAACTGGGTGAAACCAAGTAGAGCGTGCGCTTGTGTAGACACAGACCTGCATGTGTACTTATACACACACATGCACATATATTGTGATAATATATCTGCAGCAATAATTGACAGTATAATTGACATATACTAGACATATATAACTCATTAATGACTAAGCAAAAGTACGGGATTGTTTTCTGGCAAAGTGGGGTTTCTTTTGTTTGTTTGTTTTTTTCCTTTTAATCCATTCAGTCAATATTTTAGCAAGTATTAACCCAAGTGACGACACTAGTCCGCGATTTCATTAAGTTCTTTGAACTACTTTTCACTTTTGCATAATTTTTTTAAAGGTATTTAAAGGTTTCAAATGTATTTTTCTATAGATTTCATCTTTCGAAGATGTTTCACTTGATGCTTACAGTAGTACCGTATTCTTTAAGTCCAGATATAATTAAATAGTTTTTATACCTACCCATTTTTGTTTTTGCTATTTCCGAAGGAAAAAGTATGGCTAATGTACTTCTGACTTTTTATACCTTCCATCATACCAACACACTTTTTACGCCTGATATTAATACTTAGTTTCGTGCGAGTGACTTCTGCTTCATAGATGATAATATTCCAATTAAATTACTGATTTGAAAAGATATGCATTTGTATTTCTGAAAGTGCAATTAACCTCGATTATTTTTGCAGGATAGTGCGACGAGCTGACCGAGCCGAACAATCTACTAAGCAACATTTCAAAGCTTTTACGTTCGAAGCTCAAATTTCGCCGTGGTCGATTTTTGCCTTTCATCCTTTCATCCTTTCGAGGTCGATAGAATAACTATCAGTCAAGTACTAGGGTCGATGTAATCAACTCTCTCACTTCAAAAATAACTGTCTTCGTGCCAAAATTTGAAACCATTATTTCAGTAGAATGATAGTTATTAAAGTTTTCATGTTGTTGGTGCAGCATTAGGTATAACATGAGATCTAACATGAGTGACATAACACATAACAATTTGCCCGAAGTAACCGTATACTATATCTTCCTCGTCAGTGTTAGCCATGTATCGCTGTAAATGGAGTAAGTACTGACTAGCTTCTATTAGCATTCAGTCGAGCTATGGATATTTTCGTACGTTTTGGATCATTACGCAATAGATAAAAAACGAATTCATTCCGTATACATCTTTCTCGGATAAGGCATTTCAAAATATGAACGACACAATAGAATTCACCCTTGTCTACTATAAAAAGCAGGTAATCGCCATTGGGATATCATTAACGTCTGTCTGATCAGGTTTGAACTGACAAGAGAGATTGAAAATGCGGAAATGGATTGCAAAGAGTTGAGTGAGAAAGAGAGAAAGACCTGATTTCTCATCAGCACATTGCATCTATTGAAATATACATGCACTCTCACAATCATGTAGGCATGCACGTGCACGCATATTAAGTGCATAAATACACACACTTGCGCACACATACAGACTAAAAATGACGAGGATAGGTATGTGGTTTTCTTACTCCGTCTCTGTTTGTCTCTTGTCTCTCAGTTTCTCCTCCTCTTTCTTTCTTTCTTTCTTTCTTTCCCCCTCTCTCGCGCGTGTGTGCATATATATGTACGAGCGGTTTGCTGAAAAGTTCCTGGCTTAAAAGATATCGAATGGGTAGAGCTGTTACCTATGCCGATCATATGTTATATGTGTTTATATAACACACACACACACACACACACACACACACACAACACACATATATATATATATATATATATATATATATATATATGCATGCATACATCATACATACACACATGCATTCATACATAAATACACACATGCATTCATACATACATACATACATACATGCTGGTAATTGCTTCATCTTTACAGATGGTTGCCGTCTCCCCATGTACCATCATCAGCTCCAAACATCCGTCCAGCATTAGATTTGCACGGTCTGCAGCAAATGTGACAGAGATAAAGATGTGCCCTCTACTGGATTTATTGGGTGAACTTGTAGGATGTAATCCTTATGTACCCTCATATGCATTTTGACACCAGATATTGATTTGCAGATCTTTTTGCACACCACACATGTCTCACCTAGCATTGGGGGGATAGAGCTGCAAACAGTTGGCTTTTTATAAGATTCAAAATGAGTGATATAC
>NC_043004.1:28325056-28340056 GCF_006345805.1 Octopus sinensis
TCTTTCTTTTCTTTGTTTCGTTCTTGCTCTTGTTTGATTTTGAAATTACTTTTGTAAAGAAATCGTTATCATTATTGCTATTATTATACTATGCATATGCCCCTTCTTTTTCAGATTATACAGTGTATACTTTTTTTTAATCATTTCGTTATATATAACCACCCCCACACACACATACAAACTATATGTCTGTTTTATTATTATTATTATTATTATTATTATTATTATTAATCTTTCGATATACCTCGCTATCCGATTTTCACTCTCTCTCTCTCTCTCTCTTCCCCCCTCTCTCTCTCTCGTGTGTGTGTCTGTATGTGTGTACGTGCTTGAGTCTTGACCCTCAATTTCCAGTGGGACACCATCGTGACATATTGGACTGTAATTTCAGCCATCTTCCCCGCTTGTGCGCTATATATAGATCGGGTGTCTGTATACACGCGCGCGCACTCACACACACACATACACACTCACACACACACGCACGCGCGCGCGCACAAGGTCATTATCGAAGTGAAAATTGCTTCACCTTGAAATTAAAACCGTATTGCTTGTCCGCTACCTCTTGCCACGAGTTAAAATGTCTCGCTGAATCTAGATATCTATCTTGATATATTGATTTCAAATCATGGTGAAGTCAACTTCGTGTTCTTACACACACCACCTTTTCTGGAGATTGGTAATTGAAGTACCAGTTGTATATTGGTAGCCTGATTCTATCGTCCCATTGTCTCGCCTCCAACTTTTATTTCGTGTGTCATTGTAAGAATACATTACTGTTACATGACAAATGTGATGGAATGTGGAAAATACAATATGTTGTTAAGTACTTTTCACTTCTGAGTTCACATGTGTTCATGGGTCAAAAAACAGAATAATGAAAACCAGTGATTACGGAGATTCATTCAACTATATTCATCTCCTCATCCATTACTGTCTGGCTCGGTGACAAAACTAGAAATTATTATAAGCTTTCCGTAGCCGTAAGACGGCGAATTGTCAGCATGCCGGAAAAAATGCTTTGCAGTATCTTTTCCAAAACTGAGCCTTCAGAGTTCAAATTTCGCTGATGTCTTTTTCCTTTTTCATCTTTTCGGGTGTAGGGAAAGATAAAGTACCAGTCAAGTAGTGGGGTAAATGGTATCGACTACATCGCCTCTCCTCAAAATTTTTGGTAGTGCATAAATTAGAAAGTGTCATCATTATAAGTAATAGTTTGTATTAGTTTGCGATATGCTTTCGATCGCCCGAAGAGTTGTTGCATCTATAACTGACTTCGTCGTTGCTTTAAGACAGTTCATACGTCACGCTCACAATGTAATTTTTATCATATGTAGTACATAGGAAAGCAATCACTCAGTTTTTAGTTATATCATAATTATTTATCTCTGACTTTAGTAATAAAGAAGAATCTCAAATAATTTTTGCCCTCTTTAATCGCTATTGACCCAGTCCAATTGGTCGTAATTTATTGTTTTTGTTGTAGTCTCAAATTAGACACAGTCAAGCAAAGCTATGATTAAAAGGTTTCCCTGTCAAAAACGAATCCAGATTTTTGTCTTAGCTACATTGTTCAGTGTGCCCCTTCGCTTGCGTGACAGCATGATATAATTTCACTAAGATTGGTTGTAGTAAAACATCCATAGCGATCATCACCAAAGGCTCGTACAGGCAGTCTTAAAAAAAATGATTGTAAAAAACACTGATGAAGAACCTGTTGATATTTCAAGAGGATCTGATCAAATATTTAGTTGTCAATATCTACAGATCGAGATGCGTACATATATACATACATGAGCATGTATACAATACATGCACATACATTGATGCACGTGTAAAAAATGAACAGATTTTTACACAGTATGCATATGTTTAACCACACACATGTATAATTCCAGGACTGATAAAAACTACTGATTTAAATATTTGCACACGTGAACACCCAGACACGCACACATCACACCATCCATATATATAACTTCTCACTCATGCACACACAAACATAGATACTCATGCCGAGGAATGTACATATACACTCAGAGATTTGTGCACGCACGCGCTACACACGCATACACACATATACATACATACATACATACATACATACATACATACATACATACATACATACATACATACATACATACATATATGTAAGTGTGTGTATGTGTATGTATTCTTACACATACAAATTTCATGAACTCAAACCTACAAATGTATGTACATGCATAAATTGTTGTGTACAGATATATAGACAAATACAAGTATATGCACGCATACATATATCGACATATATTGTTTACAAAGGGAAAGTCAGCAGTTTCTGTACTTGAAGTTGAATTCGGGTTGGATGTTAAGAAGTAACTCTTTTTCACAGAATTGCTTTGACTTTCCTTAACTGATATGCAACAATAGAGAGACTGGTGCTACAATCTGTGATGGTCTCTGTGTGGTGAGAAAGCGTAGTGGCTAGTTTTGTTAATGCTTCTGAAAGTACCAGCTGAGCACTGGGCTTGATGTAATCGACTTACTCCACCCTCAAAATTACTGGCCTTCAATGATTGTGGGTACTGGTTGAATTACTTTCAACTTGTTTGAAGTTAGGCCTGTGAAAAGTCCAGCCAAGAAATTTGTTAGCTTATCCGAGTAATCCGTGCAGTTATGCAAGCTACAAATGATGCAATTACGTTTAGTCGTGCATAGATATGTGCTGTATGCGTTGAGTGGCTTGCAGGTTTAGAAAGTGTATTTGTATTGAAGATGAAGTGAAATTTGTGCAAAGGCAACAAGTGGTTTCTGGTTCATTTTAATAAGCACTTTCCAAAGTTTTTATCATTTAGAAGTTAAAATTTTGGGTGAATTAAGTCTGGTGCCTGATGATGTTTCATTTTTTATTCTTAATTTTGGAGTTGCTGTCATTTATGTTGCGTTTGTTTTTTCTTTAGTGCCACCGCTCAGTGTCAAAGCGTTGTTGTATATACGAACATTGTTTATGAAGTATGTTTTATTGTGACACTTTGAAGAGCCTAACTGCGTTTTCCAAGGGCCACCATGGAAGACGAAGCCACTAGCAACTGTGAAACACTGAACTTCTCAATAGCTTCAATAAAACCATTGCTCTACAAAAATATCCGGTTCTCCCTCTTTCAGGCAGTTGTTATGTAATTCATTGTATTAAAAAGTTTATAAACCAGTTTCTTAAATGTACAATACTGATATCCAAACAGTTTGTTCTGTTTATGACTCAATGTTTATCTTGATATTATTCAGAGACAAAAAAAGATAATTAGGTATCATATTGATTTAGACTGTAATGTGTTGGCCTTGTTTTGTTAGCTTGCTTCCCAACCACATGTTCCCGGGTTCAGTCCCACTGCATGGCATCTTGGCAACTGTCCTCTACTATAGCCTTGGGCCGACCAAAGCCTTGAGAGTGGATTTGGTTGAAGGAAACTGAAAGAAGCTCGTTGTATATATATGTCTGTGTGTGTTTGTACCCCCAACATCGCTTGGCAACCGATGCTGGTATGTTTACGCCCCCGTAACTTAGTAGTTCGGTGAAAGAGAGCGATAGAATAAGTACTAGGCTTACAAAGAATAAGTCCTGGGGTCGATTTGCTCGACTAAAGGCGGTGCTCCAGCATAGCCTCAGCCAAATGATTGAAACAAGTAAAAGAATAAAATTTAGATAAATTTTAAAACATGGTAATGATGTTGTTTAGTCGAAGATCATTGATAATCTACCGGACATCTGGTTAAAAGCTTTCCGTGAGTCCAGTCGTTTTGTAAATAGAGAAGCAGAACCGTTCAATGTTTCATATATATTTTACATAAATGTGGAACAATCCCACCACACCCTTTGGACATCCGAAATTATTTAAAGCTAGTGTGGGGCAACGACCTAGATCAAATGCTTATAACAGTGGAGTCTGCTAAAGGGACACGAGGATCAAGTGGTGGTATTAAATCAGATGAGTGACCAAATTTAGTTTAAGACAAAAGAATGAGATTTAAATGAGATTTGGATATTATTTCTATCAGTTCGAGCAACATTAGCTGGATATAGTTGTGATGATGACTATGATGATAATCTCTCATAGTCCGGTTCTGCAATTTCTTGCTGAACAGCCTGCACAAATTATTTGTTTATAATGATCAAACCGACGTTGCCTGAAGAGGTGCTCGGTGTACCAAAACATCAGGTGTCGAAGTGATCGCGGAGCGACGTGAAATGAAGTGCTTTGCTCAGGAACACAACTCACCACCCGGTCCAGTCGGCCATGCGCCGTCGATGATGACTATTACATAATGCTTAGTAAACCATGTACATTTAACGATCGCAATGATGAGTTAGTGTTCCAAAGAAATCAAGGTCTACTTATATAAATTCAGTGTGCAACTGGTGCCTTGTATACTGATGTATTTCTGAATATACGTGTGCAAGTACTATTTGCATATATATATTATTTTTTCATTTGTTTCAGCCCTAAGGTCATATATATATATATATATATATAGGTTTATTATATGCATTTTACACACACATACAATTCCACGCACACACATTTCCACACGCACGCGCGCACATATACATTATATATTTCTCAAGTGTTTAACAGATGCTCATTCCTCGGCTTGAAAATAATTTTTTTTTTTCGTATAGCCAACAAATAGCTTGTTTCAGTAAACTTTCGATCAAAGATTTTCGAGCTGAGACCATCCGGTTGTACATTGGGCATTCTTGCAACTGTAGTATGTTCTAAAGAGATATTTAGTTGTTATTTCTTACAAGTCGTGTGACAGCGTAGAGCGATGCTTTTTTGGGGATTTTTTTCTAAATATCACTCCTTTTATTTTACTAACATTTTCGGCACCTCTTCATACCTACCAACATACTCTCTTAATTTAATGTATGTAATCTAGTCCTGAGTTAATCCTCCCTTCTATTAGTGAATGCTGTAAACCTAGGTTGTATATATTCACTTTTGTTTGTTTACTAATTCACATTTTGAAGTGTATTATTATTGTCGATGTGGTTGTGATGAAGATAACAAGCAGTTTATCATCGAGACAAAAACTGCACTAATGCATCCATCACCCCTCCTAACAGCACCCATATAAAATTTTCTGGAATCCATTTTGAGACGCAGTAATTTAGAGTCTTTCCTTGGCCTCTATACCTCTGATGCACTCTCTCTCTTTTACTCCTTTACTTGTTTCAGTCATTTGACTGTGGCCATGCTGGAGCACCGCCTTTAGTCGAGCAAATCGACCCCGGGTCTTATTCTTTTGTAAGCCCAGTACTTATTCTATCGGTCTCTTTTGCCGAACCGCTAAGTAACGGGGACATAAACACACCAGCATCGGTTGTCAAGCAATGCTAGGGGGACAAACACAGACAAACAAACACACACACGTATACATATATATATATATATATATATACAACAGGCTTCTTTCAGTTTCCGTCTACCAAATCCACTCACAAGGCATTGGTCGGTCCGGGGCTATATCAGAAGACACTTGCCCAAGATGCCACGCAGTGGGACTGAACCCAGAACCATATGGTTGGTTAGCAAGCTACTTACCACACAGCCACAATTCACATTTTGAAGTGTATTATTATTGTCGATGTTGTTGTAATGAAGATAACAAGCAGTTTGTCATCGAGACAAAAACTGCACACCCATTTACAATTTTCTGGAATCCATTTTGAGACGTAGTAATTTAGAGTCTTTCCTTGGCCTCTATACCTCTGATGCACTATATCCCTCTGCTAAGTTGCTGACAAATACGTCTTTTCATCGAATATTGAGTATAAACCAATATGTGATTATTTTTTGAGACGGTTTCAGTTTCAGAGGTGGTACCTAATTTTGTCGCTTGTTGACTGGCAACATAACAATATGGTGCAAGGGAATCCTATAAACTGTAAGGATGGTAACGACTTCAATGAATACGTCGTTTTTTTTAATGAAGAGTATCTCTGCAAAGTGCACACTCAAGGGAGGCCTTGAACTTTGCTGTTCATCCCTTTGGTATCAATAAAATACTTATCTATAATAATCGACTAGAATATCACCCCCACCACCACCACCTCCACGGTTACGAATGATAGCGTTGTGATTAGGCAACAGTAATCAATATTTCTTCTGGGAATTATATCGATTAGGAAATTATTAGACGTAAATTTAACAATACCCAAGAGAAATTCCAATCCAATTTCTGCCCATGTTTGTGTGTTCATACATTCATATATATATGTGTGTGTGTGTGTGTGTGTGTGTGTGTGTGTGTGTGTGTGTGTGTGTGTGTGTGTGTGCCTGCGCGCGCGTGTGTCTATGTATATATATATGTGTGTGTGTGTGTGTGATTGTATGTATGTGAGTACGTACGTGTATGCGTGAATGTGAGTACAGTACACTTTTGTTAGCATGGAATTGTGATTGATATGCGATTGTATGTGTGCGTGTTTGTGTGTGTGTGTGTATGTGTGTGTGTGTGTGTGTACATGCAAATGCATACATATACGTCTATGTAGACAATGATTTGAGTCCATAGTCGATCTATTAACAATTATCATAAATTACACAATCTATTTATACACTCGGTTTAAACACTCTTTCTGTGGTTCCTGACAAACTAAGTTTGTTATTCTACCTTCAAAAGAATTCTTGCCGAACTGTTTTTAAAAAAAAAATGACTCTGTTGTATTACGTATGTTGTAATATTTTCAATTTAGTTCCTCTAGGCACAACTTCAAACATTTGAGCGGAGTATAGTTAAATAAAAATGGTTAAATAAATAGAGCTCAAAATTTAGCTAATACTCTATTTTGTCAACCGATGAAAAATTAAAGAGGAGGTTGTCCTTGTTGCGATGGTATTAGGGCCGTTACGTTCTGGGTTCAAATTCCGCCGAGGTCGACTTTGCATTTTATCCTTTCGGGGTCGATGAATTATGTACCAGTTACGCACTGGAGTCGATATAATCGACTTAATCCGTTTGTCTGTCCTTGTTTGTCCTCTCTGTGTTTAGCCCCTTGTGGGTAGTAAAGAAATAGGTATTAAGAACGTAAATGGTCAAAGGGAAATGCCCGAAGGAATTTAGTCTACTGCCTTAATGTTCTGTCAATGCATTCCATTCCAATAGCATTTGAATAATACCTAAGACATAAACTCAGTAAAGTATAAAACTCAGTAGTAGATATCCGACCAAAATATGTGATGTTGCAATCTTTAAAATTCGTAGTTCATATCTTGCAAAAGTTAGTATTGCCTTTCATCCGTCCAGAGTCCATCAGTATGTACCGCTCCATCACTGGGACCGTTTTGTACCTATGATAAATACGTGATCAAACAGATTTATGATTTGTAGTAAAGCTGTAACCATCCGGTGTCTTCTGAATAGCATGGAGAATATTATCCTAAGTTCTCTCTTTTATAGTAGGAAGAAGTGATTACAGTTTTTAAATACTATTTTCTAATTGATCGATTGATAACTAAAAAGTTCTCTTGTTCTTTCGCCAGGACAGATTGTTACTCCTTACAACCAGTGTGACAACATATAAACTCTGTGTGTGTGTGTTCGCGCGCGCGCATCCACACACAATTTTGATTACGCACAATATAAGAAGTGGTAAGAGATGTGATCGTACCTGACGGTATTCTAGAGCTGTGAAGGAAATAAACCAAAACCTGAGGTTTAGAAAAATAGCCTACTTCAAGGATACTATTATCAAATTTGATCTTAAGGCGGAAAGCAGCCAGAATCGGTAGCACGACGGACTAAATGCTATGTGACATTTCAGCTGTTTTCACGCTTTGCGTACAAATTCTGCTGAGGTCGACTTAGTCTTTCATTATTTCGGTGTTGATGAAATAAGTACTTCTTGTTGACTGGGGTCAATGTAATTGACACTTAGCATCTTCCACGAAATTCTTGGCTTCGTGCAGAAATTTAAAATCTGAAACTAGTATCAAATCTGATTTTCATAATAGACGATGTATAGTTTCTTATATCGTACGTCAGCACCTGACCTTTCAGTGTCCCTAATATGTGAACGGAAATGTAGTAGTAGTGGGTGGCAGCAGTAGCAGCAGCAGCAGCAGTAGTAGTTATCATGTATTTGCTCCCAACTCAATGAGGCATGTTCTTTCTTTTTTAGCTTTTCATATGGAAATGTATACTTTGAAGTAGCTTTGGCTGTTTTTCTAGCAAGCTGAGCGACTACTTAGCGGACAGTTCTTTGTCTAGAAGTAGTACTACGTAATACTGTTCTTACTGTTAAATTTCCAATGTAATTTCTTAGCAACGGAAGCCATCAGTATTATGTGCTGTCCCTATGTTATATTATTTTCAGACATGCAATAAGAAGTGGGCCATCTCTGGTTATTGACCACACTACTAAGAGTTGTTCAATAGTTTATGGATAATCAGTTCTTTCAAAACCCTAACTGCTGTGCATTTGTTGTCATAATCTAACCAAATTAATCTGATTAAATCTTCCCTCCTTTCAATCTGCTCATCAATGAGCAGTAATTATGCTATTTAAGTCTTCTTATCGGACCGAGAAACATCCTTTCTCTTCTTGAGCTCTTAATGTTTTAAATGATCTAGTATATTATCTCAGTACATGTATTACATACACATATACACATATGTATAATGTGTGTGTGTGTAAACTCAGAAGTTTTGTAACAACGGCCAGAATAAACATAATTCATTCGTGATACAGTTTTATATAATATACACTTTTGAAAATCAAACATGAAACCGGTCAAGTATATTTCTGTATTTTGAAATATTAAATTCTAATTAATTCTGATATATTCTCTGCGCATTTTCGAATTTTCGATTTCGTTTCTTCCATCCCTCCACTTGTTTGGAATAACAACAACAACAACAACACCAACAATAATAATAATATATACATATGTATATATATGTATGTGTGTATATATATATATATATAATATATATATATATATATATATATATGTGTGTGTGTGTGTGTGTGTAGGTAGGTTGGTAGAGATGTAGGTGAACACAATTAGACATGACACACACACACGTATTTATATATATATTTATATATACATTTACATATATTTAGATACACATAGATACATAAATCTATATATATCCAAAAAAATAAACACATACACATAGGTATATATGTAAATAAACACACGCACACACTCACACACGCACAAATATAATTACATAAAATTATAGATATGTGTGTGTGCGTGTATAAATATATAAATTTTTATGCTGACATTTCCTACATGCACTCGACATACTTTTGTAAATGTGTGTGTGTGTGTGTGTGTGTGGTGTGTGTGTGTGTGTGTGTGCGTATTATTTCGCATAATTCTTTACCCTCTCTACAAATAATAATCGTCAGCCTTCAAATCAAAGATGGCATTACAATTGAACGCCTGCTTTGCCTATAAAAGACAGCGTTTCTACAGATTTACTCCTGCAATGACTACCATGAACAGTGCCGCGGGCAGAAGAGTAATTGATTTTTTTTTTTTTGAACACATGTTCTTCCATTCTTAAAATTTATCTTTTTTTTTATTATGTTGTATAATACTTGACTATTTTATAATCCAGTTATTTTTATTTCTTTCTTCCTCAATCTCTTTTTCTATGTGAAATGACGGATAATCTTACGTGAAAGCATGAGTTACACATGTTTTCTTTTTACTTTATTTCTTCTTTAAACTTACCCAGTAACACACATTCATAACCAACAAAAGTACGAGCCTTCCTGTTTTGTTTTATTATTATTATCTTTTTTTGTATCCTAAGTTGTAGAATATTAACAACAATTTCATTTTATTTTCTTCATTAATATTTTTCGATATTTTGTGTGTTAAGTGTTAATTCTTTTTTTATTTCTATAAATAAAAGATATTTATAAATCCACCAAAGTATCTACAGTTTTCAATCTATGTGTCTCAAAACTTTGCTCGACTAAAAACACGAAACCTATTAAATCCACTGAGAACCTGCCACCTGTTAAAGTATGCTACTCAGTCTTTTGTCGTTTCAGCCCACTCGGCTTATTCCACTTATGCTAGTCTACTAAATACATCGAGGTTATTGACCTTATGTTCTTACCAAATACTAATACTTTATGCATGAACAACTGTAATTCAATGATTTTATATGACCTCGTCTAATGAAAATAACGAACAGTCACACTTTATGCTTCATAAAACTTACCCATTGGACATTCTTCTACCTCCTTCTCTCATATTTCTTATTTAACGAATCAAATTTCAATCCTATAATTGGATAAAAGAAAAAGAAGCCTCCTGAAAATGGCGGTATAGTTCTGCTTGTAGCCTTCCCTGTAAAACTTAAGAGAATTTAGATATGCAGAATTTATGAATACGGTGAAAGCGTACAAGTTAAACTGATGTTGCAGTTCACTGAAACTTCAAACCAAATTCACAACACTGAGTGAGACATGTGGAATTTATGCGAAGCTGAAGTGATATCGATTGGCTTTTTTTTTATGAATTTCATATAATTTGGTTCCTGACGTTCATGTACAGGTAATTCTTATTTCACTCAGGTGCACCGTCTTCGTCTAAAACCTGCAACCGAGCCAATACGAAGTTTCCATGGAGTTGGACAACATACTAAAAATAACTTAGACCTTACAACATGCACAGCACCTTGAAATATGACAGGATGGTTACGACTAGCACAGTTATAATCATAGTATAGATTTTCTGCTCACTCATCTTTTATGCTATTCATTATTCCAAAAATCAAACTTTCGCATTCATCCCTGGATTTTGGTTTGGTGAACGCTCAACCGATTATACTTAACATTTATTGGTTATAACATTATACAAAACAGCAGCTAACAAAAATTAAAATATAGCATTTTTATAGCAGGGACATGGAAATATAGGCAATATAAAGAAATAGGCATAAAACATCGTGCACACAAGACACATGCTACTCTAAGTCAAACAAAATTATACCGGGTTCAATACAGAAGATAAAAATAGTAGCTCTTGGCGAATACAATACAGAAGAACGCAATCTACTTTTAGTATATATATAAAACTTAGATATGTTTCGACCAATGATTGGTCCAGGCCATGCCTAACTTAATAGCACCACCTGATAGGATTATTTGAATCCTGTTTAAGTCAAGTTTTGTTTATGATCCATTCAAGTAGTGAGTTTTTGTTGGGTGAGTTGTATCCAATTATGGGTGACTTATCTGGTATTCCTTGAAGGAATCTATCTAGACTCCGTTTAAAGTTGATGGGATCCTTTTCCTCTTTGATCTCTTTAGGGACAATGTTAAATAGGGCAGGGTCTGTTGAGGAAAAGAAATTATGTTGCAGTGTACATGTATACATGTATATATATATATATATATATATATATATATATATATAATGGATAATAAAACGAATGGTTTACACCAGGTAGCTTACTGGTAAAGCACAGTCACTTTCACAGTGATCGTTATGTATATGCCGTGATTAATAATAAATTTTCGTATATTCCATCTTCCATCTTCATTTGCCATGTGTGTGTGTGTTTGTGTGCGCGTGTTAAATTGGGCGCAAAACGCTAGAGAAGCTTATGATATACTCCAGCCTCTTACAGATTAACTTACATGAGACGAGTATCTGTTTTTCGCTGGCACCAGATTATGAACAGAAGGGGCGAGAGACGATGAGGTTTGTGGGAGAGAGAGGGACGTCAAAGCATCAGAGCTGGTTGAGGAAATAAGTATGAAGTTTACAGTCAATATTGCAACTGTACACAGAATTATTCACGAAGATCTGAACACACGCAAAATTTGTGCAAATTTTGTTCCCAGGATGCTCAAAGACGATGATAGTAAGGCGAGAGTTGAATTCATTACCTCCAATTCAAGAGTACACTTGAGTCTCTGGTAATCTGTGACTAAAGCTGGATCTACTGTTATCATCCAATGACCAAGAGATAACGTGCCCAATAGAAACATTCTGGTTCCTCCAGATCCAAGAATGCCAATCAAAGCAAATCGGCCGGAAAGCCCTTGATGATCCTATTTTTCGATAGCGAAGGCGTCATCTATATCCACTAGTTTCCCTCACACCTGACAGTCAACAAAGAGTACTTTGTGAAAGTTTTGAGGGAGTTCGGGAAGATATTTCATCGCAAAAGACCCGAGTTCTTCCACTCAGGCCGGTAGTACCGGCATCAGATCAACACACCAGTCTCTAATTCCATCTTGGTAACCAACTACCTCCCAACTGTCGATACATTGCTTCCTGTAACTTTTTGTTATTCCCCAAGATAAAGTAGAAGCTCAGGGGCTGTCATTTTGAAGACATTCAGAAGAGGAATGAGACTGTGACGAGTGTCTAGGCAACTTCACTTTGGAAGCCTTCCATGGAAAGTGGCTGGGGTGCTACAAGTGCATTGAACTCAGAGAATTCTACCTTGAAGGAGATTAATTTTGGATTTCTTTGAAAGTCTCTTCAAAAAGTCTCAAATCTGGAAAGCACCTGGCACATTACTGAGGTGATATCTGCCACCATAACGTCTTGTCAGCCCAAGAGATTATAAATAAAACTGTGAAGAAAGGAACTATGTATAAGCCTGTGGGATTAACACTATCTGCTATTCAAATCCGGCCGAGGACTATTCTCAATATACTACAGTCTGTTGAGTACTCAGCCACTGGCACTCAAATACTAGATGGGCTGTAGCTATCATTGAAAGCGGATACACTCTAGTTCTGCTCGATTACGGCTAAGATTGTGTTTCTGAAAATTTCAATTACACTAAAATAACTTCTGGCTCTGCAGGATCCGTGGCACCACACCAAATCAATGGCCAAATATACTAAATTTTTAATCAACAGTCTTTAGGCCAAATTAAATATCTAGCCTAAAACAACTCAAACATTTTTCTCGAAGTGGTTAGTCAACCTGCTAGAAACAATAACAAAATCACCTATAAATCACATCTGGCTTCTTGAATATTGAGGGATAAGCTTGATAATGAAGTTGATGATATAGGAAAGGGCATGATGACTACGTCTGAAACATCTTTTTTTTTGCTATATTCATCAAATAGAAATCAATGAATTTAGTTATAGTGAGGTTGTTTAGATTGATCCTAGCCTTGAAGACAGTGCCCCAGATTGAAACCTAAAAATGATAAAAAGAAACAAGGTCTCCTCCATAAGGTCTGACTCAGTGTTAAACAACAACAACTCAAGGCTTCCACAAGATAATTAAAATGTTTCTCAAAATCGAAGAAATGTAAAACAACACAAGAAAAAAGAGACTTTCTGAGTGGTTGAATTCTGTCGAAGATATTCCAATCACTGATTGCCTGATTAATCTGACCTGATCCGCTGAGATAAGCTTGGCCGACACTTTAAAGTTCTTTCTTGGTTAACAAACTGAGTGACGAGTGCTTGTGGAGTTGTATTAGTAGTGTCTGACATTAGTGAAGTCGGTCAGCTGGAAGTAATCATAGAGTATCGACACAAAGTAGAAATAGATAGTTTCAACAGCAGTAGTTACAGTGAACCACTCTTGCTGTCCCTCCTTCCCTCCCTCCCTCCCTCCCCCTTCTCCTCTTTTCTCCTTGTGTGTCTCTCCGGCATTCTGTGTGTGTGTATATGTGAGTGTGTGTGTGTGTGCGTCTCTCTCTCTCTCTCCTTCGATTTCAATAAATATGCTTATATGTGTATGTGTGTATGAGAGTGAATTTCCGACAATATCTCTCTCTCTCTCCTTCTCTCTGTCTCTCCTTCTCTCTTTATAATTATTGATTTATCAATCTATCAATCGAACCAGCTTGTCTATCTGTTCGCCTGTTTGTCTACTCATCCAAATCCCTTCCATGTTTTGCAGTTCCCCTTCCTAACATCTTCCATCTTTCTACCTGTATATCATCTTTGATCTCTTTTTTTTTTCTGGATTCCGGTACTTCCCTCACTCTGTTGTTGTTGTTGTTGTTGTTGTTGTTGTTGTTGTTGTTCCAATTGTCTCTCCTCAATAAAACAGAATTGGTTGACCGAAATAAGAGTGTATATGCCGTTATCCGCGCCAAACATTTTATAGCGATCTGTCTGCCGTGTTTCTCGGTGAACTATCGATTATTGCTAATCACAAAGAAATAGCGAGGAGAGAAGCGATTTGAGGAGAAACAATAACGATGATAGAGACTGGAAGAGATAGCAAGAGGGATAATAAGGAAAGGAATAGGAAATGAAGGGAGTGAAAGAAGGGATAGTTAAGGTGGGAGAAAGTAAGAGAGAGAGGCAGTCGGGGAAATATAATAATACGGACTATTGTAAACAAGTGATGTTGTGTAAAATGATGTGTAACAAGCTAGTGTTTTAACGTGTTTCGGTCACGTGGTGTGAAAGATCGAGCAAAAGAAGAGATGTGAAGAAGTTAGAAGGCGCAGAGAGATACATTAGATGAAGAAAGAGATTAAAGAAATGTGTGTGTGTGTGTGTGTGTGTGTGTGTATGTGTGTGTGTATGTGTGTGTGTGTGTGTGTGTGTGTGTGTGTGTGGAACGAAATCTTTTGTATTATCACCCACCCACCCGCTGTTTATTTTCACTTTCGCTTACTTTTCTTGATAATCCTGCCATCAATAGGCGGAACACTTTGTAAAGGATAATCCCTAGATAGATTATAAACTTCGTCCAAATCTTAAATCCTATCGCTCTCGAATCGATCAATTCAGTTAATCAGTCGCGCGAGCAATTGGAAGTTCAATGTGGCATGAGAGGATCGTAGTTAAATATTGGCATGCAGCCGCCTGCCTTACAACATCACTGATTATCATCGAATAACCAAACCTCACCGATCAAGTTGACCTAAGACTCATTTATCATTATTATTATTATCATTATTATTATTATTATTATTATTATTATTATTATTATTATTATTATTATTATTATTATTATTATTATTATTATTATTATTATTATTATT